>NC_089773.1:6095000-6322500 GCF_040412425.1 Macrobrachium rosenbergii
TGCCCTAAGCTGATTTTCGTAATTTAGGTTAGACAACTATAGTTACATGTTTGAAAAACTTGAGTCTGTCCAAGGTTAAATAGTCTGGGTGTAGGCTAGTAGCCTAGAATTTAGGTATCCTATTTAAATAAATGGTTTTTACGAGATGCGTCAGCCTGCCTCTTTCACACCGAATAAAGAGTTGGTAATTTTTCGGAAGACTCCAACTAGCCATTTCGGAAGACTCCAACTAGCCATTTCGGAAGACTCCAACTAGCCATTTCGAAGCATCCAAAAACCATTTTCAACTGAAATGGTTTTTCATGCAAAAATGGCTAGGAAATGATAGGGTACTGTAAGAACTACCTAGCGTAACCTAGGGGCGTTTACTGGTTACAATTTTGCCATATTAGCTATGGAGGGGGCTGGGGGCCAGTATTGTCTTACTTAATAAGTCATAATTTGATTAATTATTTTCCTCTGTTATTAAGTTTTTGGGGAGGTTATGTATTGAGAAGAAATGTTTTGTATTGATGTGCTTTATCCTAGAAAAATATAAATTGTAATGTGGGAGGTGGCTGGAGTCTAACGAAAAATAACCAAAGAGTTCGGCTTCAGTCTCAGGATGGCTCCCAATCAGTGCGGAATCTACCTCAATCCATTCTAATCTCTACGTGTGCATCTGTTGCGTTTTTGTACGTAGGCTACAGCACGTAATTCCCTTAGAAGGGTGATGCCGTCAGTGAACCTCATGCCGTGCACTGTAGGCATCACTTAAGGCCCTTTGCAGCATCCCTTTGTCCCTTAGCTGCAACCTCTTTCATTCCCTTTACTGTACTTCCATTCATATTCTCTAGTTCCATCTAACTTTCCACCCTCTCTTAATAGTTGTTTCATAGTGCAATTGTGAGGTTTTCCTCCTGTTGCACCTTTAAAACATTTTTATTTCAATTTGGGCACTGAATGACCTCACAGATCCCAGATCTTAGCCTCTGACCTAATTTTTTATTCTATTCTATTGTACAGTACATCATGGCTCTGGGGTGAGTTTCATGGTCAGTAGAATATACTAGGCTAGGTTTACGTAATGCTTGCTTCATTTTCTGTGTTCCACTGATGATGCACATTACATCCTAATTTAGTGTTTGACTACTTGATAGGTCTGCAAGCAAACGTTCAGTAGGCTGAATGCAAATCATCATACATTTAGCCAGGTTTACCAGACTTACAGCCTGTCTGATAATTATATCTTGTAATTAAAAACCACTTACTATCCCATGCAAAACAATGGCAGAAATTGTTAGATTTTGGGTACTTCCATAAATCTATAAGAGATTTGTACAAATCTAAGTTGGCCATCGTCTGTTGTTTGTGTCTTGACAGGGTTTTCGTTGTGGTTGGAGCAACTTTTCAGCAGAGCACAAACTTGTCAGTCTGCCTTCACTAAGACAAGGTCCTCTCCATATCTGCAGCAAAGGGCTATCGCTCATCCCTTTCCTGCTGAAGGGCATATGCTTCTCATGTGTTGGTTAGGGTCTCCAGGCTCATGAGGAGCTTCAAGTGTTTTGGCAGCATTTTTATCCAATCCTCGAACTTAGGCCTCGAGAATGGTGTGTGATTCATGTGCTCTGTAGCCTCAATAAGACACCACTTGAACCCTGGAGGAGGGTAACATTTACAGGCTGTCTTTCGGCTGCCCTTTGCTTTCTCAGAGAAAGGGAAGGCTTCATGGCCCCTCTTACATGATGTGGCACACAGGGTTAGACATCTCTCTTGTTCATGTTCGATCATGAACTCATGGCAAAAACTCAGAACCTGTTGAGAAACTGGAGAGCTTTTGATTCTCTCTCTTCACAACTTCGTTTAAGGATTAAGATAAGATGCTGTTGTGCCCCATGGGAGTTTTGTTGTTCTACCTGCAGAGGACACGAGATCGTGGACCGTATTTTCATTCTGGCTTGGGGAGGTTATCAAGCTGGTATATGAGTTATTTGGCAAGGGGCCTATGAAGTCAAGGGCATTATTCCATCTAATTCACTCTTAAAGAACTACTGGATGCTACAAGTACATGTAGGTTTCTTTATCTAGAAATAATGTAAAATTATCTTTAAAGAAAAATACAAGTTATCTTTGAAGTTTGTGACATAAGAAGTCTGTCAAAAATGTGGCTGGTATTTTTGCACATTTCTTATGCTAGTTATCAATCAAAATATAATTATTTACTGTATTTTTTTTGGCAACAGAAGAAATAAATAAATGGGAGTGACAGCAAATTGCAATTGTGACTTATTCTAAAGGGAGGGAAAGATCTTCAATAGAAATACCTAATAGGCCTCGTGCAAAAGACACATGTAGATTATATATAAAGTTCTTTGAAATTTTGTTTGTATTTGTCGTCTGAGTTCTGTATTTGTTAAGGAATATGTGACTGTAGTTATGTAGGTAAATATTGTACAGTCATTTTTGTGGTACTGTTGCAAACAGTGATAGTTTAGGGATACTGTATATATAGTATATGTATTTATGAGTCCATTACATTGTTGTTAGTGCTGTTTCTACAGTATTTTCAAATGCAGAGATTAATGGAATTGGCAGTGTAGTACCCTCATTTATTTTTGTGAGGGTTTCATATTTATAAGTTAACATTATATTTAAAGGATGAGAGTCAGCACAACGTCGTCCTGCCTGGCCCTGAAGCCGCAGTCAGCGGAAGACTTTTGGGCCAAAAATAAACGTCTGCGCCGCCCTGTTTCGCCTCACCTGACCATCTATAAACCTCAGATTACGTCAATGTTATCGTTGACCCACAGAGCAACTGGCATTGCTCTGTCCATCGTCATGTCAGGATTCAGTATCGGTATGTGCTTCCACTGGTTTTTTTTTTTTTTAATTTTTTTTTTGTAATTGAGTGTGTCATTGTTTGTGTATAATGTACATTAAATGACTAAATGTGGAAGTGTGTCGTTGTTTGTGTATGTATTTGATAGGGCAAAACAGTATGCACCTGTAAAGAGTAGCACCTCAACTGAACACACTTTTTGGGGGTGGGGCCTTTCTGATAAGTAACAGTCCCTAGATTAAAGCTTGCACTTGAATGTGTTTTAGATATCATGTAGTTGATAGCAATTCCACATAAAGTGCAGTAGTTCGTAACCTAAACTAACCTGCACCTTACACTTAATATTCAGTTTCAGAGGTTTATCTAAAAGTTAACATGTAAGACGGTAGCATGGGAAAAAATCATATGGCAGCTGATAAGTATAGAAGTATGTTAGGTTGAAGTGTTACTACAGCCTAAATTTCTTAAAATCAATCAGTCTTTAATATGAGTTACAGCTGTTGTAGTTTACAGAGTAGTTTTATTTCCTTCAACAGGTATGCTGGCTCTTCCAAATTCATACCCGTTCTATTTGGATTTGATCCAGTCCATGCAGTTTGGTGGATTCATAATTTTCGGAGCTAAATTTGCCTTAGCCCTGCCGTTCATATACCATTTAAACAATGGCATTCGGCATTTGGTAAGTATGGTTAAACGATTCACATGAAAGTTGTATTTCATTGATGTGAATAGTAAATTTTGTTTATACAGGTTTTATAGGATTATGTAAGTCGACCCTGTGATAGCTAAGATTTTCACGTTAGTGATATCTTTACATCAGTTAATATTAACGTAAAGTAATCTCTAGTGGTACATAAAATGAAGGCTTGTTTATTGTGTACATTATATTATGTAATTGCGTAGAAAGGTGTGATTCATAATTTTCAGTTACAAAGAAAGTATTTTTTTATAATTGTTCATATTCTTCTGGTTTGTTTAAGTAGATTTGGAAGCACGAATTTTGAATAGGAATTAAAAGAATGAATCGGTTTGGGCCCATAATACCTCATTATTTATGCAGATTGCCATTGGGGTTGTAAATGAAGAATTGAAGTGAATGGACTTTATAATATTGTTCAATTTTCATGACTCATCTGAGTTTCACAGACCCATATAATGCTGTTTAAAAATGGCCTGTACTCAGGGCCTAATTCTGGTGGGAATCTCATGGAAGAGTTAATGCAAGTAATTGGCATAAATCCCTTCATGAAATGTCAGAATCTTCCGCATTTATAGTGTACCCAAGTATAGTATATAAAGTTTTTATGAAGCAGTAATATATTAATATAATTTATTTCATTCCATTTAATAAGAACAAAACTAAAGCCTGCTGGCCACCCTGAGAGGGTTAAAAATTTTAACTCGGCTGGGACTCGACTATTTTGAATAACCCTACCATAATTTTCAGGTTTGGGACCTGGGCTACGGATTCACCCTACGAACGCTGTACAAGACCGGTTACTTTGTCATGATCCTGTCGGTGCTAATGGCAGGAGGTGTGGCAGCTTTGTAAAGATGGTCAACTCCAGCAGTAAGTTGGTCATTACAAAATATAGGGGTTCTGTGAGTAATATCTGTTACGAGGTTTTGGAGGTGTTGATTTGGTGTATTAATTTTTAACGACCGTTTCGAAGCTATACAAACCATTACTTTGCTAGAGCCTGTAACTTTTGTGTCAATAAGGTGGTAGACTCTAGTAAGGGGACTGTTTGTATGTCATGTTAGTTCGGTTTTATTTTATTTTTGATGTTAATCATCCTGTTTTTTAAGGATGTATTGTGGGACTCGTATATGTAAAAGTAATAAGTATGGAAAGAATTTATATTAAAATATATTAGTCTTCTTCCAAAAAAATAGCATTACAGTATATTGCAAAACATTTTTAAGTACTGTAGTATATGGATAAAGGAAGGGCCTTCATCAGAGGCTTGTATTTATGTAAATAAACTATATTCTTAAAAGAGAATTGTTTTTAACCTTTTCGCATCCAGCTTTGATGCAGTCGGTCAGTAAGTTGCAGAAACAGTAAATGTATATACTGTGTAAGGTTCCCAGGGTTAAGGAAGTTTTTACCTTCTTTGTAATCTTTTTGTTGTATTGGATTTATCTAACAAGACGGGTCATTTTGAATGAGTATACCAATTACTAGGAAACAAGTATCTATATTCAAAGTCCAATACGAATTGAATGGGCGGTGCTTCCACCCTTACTTTTGGTTGCTATTACCATAACCACCTTGCAAAAGTTTAACGGCTGTGTTTCCAGATTGCTGAAAGTTAATCCCATATGTAAAGACCTCAGGTTTGTATGTTAGGAAAAATACAAACTATTTAAAAATTTTATATAAGTAACTTACCAAGTAATTTGCTATTATTTCTATTAGTGCAGCAGCTCAAAATTTATGAGCCGTGCCAGTGCTTCTATTGTTTTTGTGTTGGCAATTGCCCCTCCCACTATTTGAGGGAACGGTAGGGAACAACCAAGCGAAAGGGCAATTCATTTCTGCCGGCTCTTGGGTTAACATCGATGGTTTGCAGCAGCTCTGCTTTGAATTCTCTCATCGGTCTTTTGGTTTTATCTCTATTACTAGTGCTAGCTTTGGTATTTATAACCAGCTTAGTTTTGACTTAATTGTGATTTCATTATGTCTGATTCCAGTTCCTCCATTATCAGGTACTGTCAGGAGGAGGGGTGTAACACCAGATTAACTACATCTACTTATGACTCCCACACAATATTTGCTAGTTATAGGAGACATTCATGTTCAAAAGAGAACACCTGTGATGAATGTAAAGACGAGTGAAAAGCAATGGAAGGTTTTGCAGTCCCATCTTGATAAACTCAATCGGGATAGGAAGCAGAAGGCTTCAGTTAGAACAGCAGTTAGGACACGTAACATTGATTCTACTCCTAACACCAGTGCTGAAAATGTTCCTTCCATCCCTTCTTCCTTGACCCAAGAGGTTAGAATCTTGCCTGCAGATGGTCCACAGTTTCCTTGCTCTTCTGTCCTGCTCGGCCAGCGGATGGACGACCCTGTTAGGGACAATGGCCTCCATCAAACAGCTTGTAAGATGAGAGTTCTGCAGTTTGTCCTCAGGGCCAGCTGGAACAGAAGAATACATCCCGACTCTTTTCCATTCGCCATCATGATGGAGATCAAGTTGAACCTTTGATGGTGGATGTCCGCAGAAAGACTTTCGGAGGGGAAGTCGCTACTTCCTGTGAACCCAGGCCTAAGCTTATTCTCAGATGCCTCAGATTTAGGTTGGGGAGTCCTTCTGGGGGACAGGGAGGTTTCCAGGACATGGTCCCCAAGTCAGAGGAACCTTTATATAAATGTCAAGGAGCTCAAAGCCATCCACCTAGGCCTTCTTGCCTACCTCAAGAAACAGGTCAGGACCCACTCCTTTTCCCCCTGCAAGGTGATGAGGGACCTCTTGCTCTGGGCAGACCAGAGTCGAGTGAAAATAGTCACTCGTTTCATCCCGGGGAAGATGAACGCCCTAGCAGACGAACTCAGTCGTCGGAGACAGGTCGCCAACACAAAAACAATAGAAGCGCTTGCACAGCTTTTAAATTTTTAGCTGTTGCACGAGTGGAAATAATAGCAATGCAATTACTTGGTAAGTATATATAAAACTATTTTATTATAAAATGTCATATTGGCTGAACTTGCAGAGCTAGAAGGGTAAAATGTGCTTGTAGTTATCGCAGTCAGCACCTGTGCTACCATTTAAAATAGGCTTGGTATTACTTAATGTCTGCTTTTTTTAGAAAAAGTATGAGTGCAACTCAAAACAGTAAAGTGTACTGAATGTTATAGCTAATTTCCTAGTTACCATTTTTTTAGATATAGTATGAAATTTAGCTGCAGAGGTTATATGAAATGACTTTACTAAATCCTTACGGCTGACAGTTCCTTGTGAATAGCATCTGGAGTGTAGTGAAAATAGTAGGCAGACTGATCCATAAGAAGGGGATTTCAAGTTGAACCTACCCTGAACTTCTGTAAGTTCACCTTCCTCAAAATTTTCTTGCAACTCATCAGCTGCTTGCTTTTTACAGGAGTGAGATTCCACCAGAGATGAGACACCAAGCTATTTTGTGAAGGGTGATTTTTAGATTGCCTTTTTAAGAGGGTGGAAAAGCATGGTCGAACACAATTTCCAGGGCACAACCTGGGGACTAGTGAACTCTTGGACAGACCAGAGTGTAATGGAGATGGCCGCCAGCTTGCGTTGTCGGCACATCTGTGTGGGCGAGACATAGTGAAAGCCGAGGCAGTCATTGTAGGACAGGAGAGAGAGTCCTCCTGTCCTGAGTCCTTTATGTTCTATCACTGTGCCAACAAGCACTATTCTGTCCGAGACCAACAATAAAAGAATTCTTTGTAATTGGTCGGTCTGTCTTATGGATCCCTGTGGGACCATGAGAGTGTAACTTCTTTGAGGACAAACAGCAGCTACCAGAAATAGATTTTGCCTACGTCAAAACCTGTTTTTAAAATAATATTGAATCTTTTTGTACTGGTCTACAAAATCATCAAAACAAGACTGATCAACATCTTGAAATGTGATAGATTTTCACGTTATGTCCGATTCAGTTTTTGTAATTAGTAACTTGCAGATTTCAAGTATCTTTACTGTGATAAAGCCATGTAATACAATTTTAAATTTTTTTTTGTATACAAAGACTGAACTGAAGGCTCTTTACAATGGCCCTCTGGTTATGAGTTGTTTTTCTGTTGGACTTTTCATCCGGTCCCTTTGAGTTCTTCTGGCTCAACCGCTGACTAGTCATTTAAGTAGAAATCTTTCATGCCATCCTCACCTGAATCTTCAAGAACTGACTCGACAGTCCAGCCAAGTAATTCAGGTAGCTTAATTTCTCAAGTTGCACCTACGTAATTTTTGATAGTTTCATCTATTGTTTTTTCTTCACTTTTCTATTCATTTTCTCTTATTGCTGCTGGTTTTCAAAGGTGAGAGGCTAAAGATTATTTGCAAGATTTTTGTCAGAGGAATTTTAGTTGGTACAACAGGGACACTTAAACGTGAAATAAAGTGTCTCATGATGAATTGTTTTGTATGAAAAACATTCTTCCACCCTAAATGCACTGCATCATAGGTTCAGCTCTTGGACGCCTTGAAGGAGGATATGCACACACACACACACACACACACACACACCCCCTTTCATTTCAATGGAAGTTCTTTGAGTATACCATCTCTCCAGCTGGTTCTTGTTTGAAGGATGTTCTGAAGTTTATCGTAAGATGTAATTATACTGTAGATAAATTCTCTCAGAATGTTCCTGCAAACAGAAACTCAAAGGAAACTTGAAAAATACAAGTATCTTTTTTTTTTTTCCTTGCTATAATGTTGCGTGTGTCTCCTGGCAGAGTATAAAATTCTGCCACTCTCATTGCCTATTGTAATGCAGAGAAGCCATTACTAAATAGATCACTTTTAGAAGTTCCCAGATTTTATACAGATGTAGAAAGACTTGCAGATGATTGCACCGGGGTCGTCAGTAGCATTGTTGTTCAAGAAAATGTCAAATTTCACATGAGGCTCAGAAAAATCATAGACATTGCAATAATTCTCTTTAATGTAACTAGAGTATGGTAAATCCACCAACTAGTTTCGTCAAGTTATGATAAAGTCAGGATGATGATAAAATAAGCTTAAAAAAGTAATAAGGACCCTAAAACATCCAGTCATAATTTGGTCAGAAGACAAAACGATATGGTACAAACAAAGATGATACCAGTAAGCCAGTCATTGTTTATCTCGTCCGAAGTAGAGTGATAACTCCAAGGTTGGAGCATTAGATAAGATATTACTCATTTTGAGTTCATTCTATTTTTTATCTATATACTTAAGGCTTACATCGTCCGCTATTAATATACAGTAGTTCACAACTTCTTACATGAAGCATGTCCATCACAGTTGACTGTTGAAGTCCTCCTCTGCAAAATGAAGATGAATCCACCAGCTAGTTTCGAGCAGCCCATTGTTTGAGGTCTCTCCGGAGCAATTTTCCCGTTGTGTTTTTTGGTAATTGTTCGACGAACCTGACTCCACCTCCCAGCCGCTTGTATGGGGCCACTTTGTCATCTAAGTAACTGATAACTTCGTCCTCTGTTAGTTCAGGGATTCTTTTGACCACGTAAGCCCTTGGAAGTTCTCCAGCACGTATGTCATCTACTCCAACAACGCCGGCATCAGCTATGCCAGGATGCTGCAGGAGAACATTCTCCAGTTCTGAGGGGGACACCTGAAAGCAGAGAGGGAGAGAGATACTGAACAAACAGAACTGAAATGTATTTCCAAAGGTTATTGAACTGTTTCTTCAAAGATTTTATTCCTTTGCTTGGATTATTCCAAGCAGGTGTTCTGCTTTCTTACTACCACTGGTCCTCATCCAGATTTTTCCCAACAGTGTCTCGTGCGACCCTTTTACTTCTCAAAGTACTCTGTTTGCGTTTAGACCTCTTCGATAAACCTTCCATATATGACCTCAATTTTTTTTTTTCTGCAGTCAATTCAGATTTATTATTCCCTCTGTTTTTGTTTTTGTTTACTTGGTAAAGTCAGCTTTACATCTTAAACTACCCATGTTACTCCTGAGCTTACAATGATCCTTCTTAGGATTCACGTTTCCAAACTGCAGAGTGCACGCACAAAAGTAGGGTCTTCTTTCAAGCCCTTTCAGAACTCTTAGTAAAATTATGCAACTGGTATAAACATTGTTATTTTCTCCTTTCTCTAATATGTAAAGGAGGTTTTGTCAAGTTCTCAGTCTACAGTCCCATTCTTTCTGACCTCACTAAACTGATGTTCTATGCTCTATATTTAAACTGTACCTGGTTTTCACCGACATATTTTAATAGGCAAACTCACCTGTGACCCCTTAACCTTGATGAGTTCCTTGATACGGTCCACGATGTAAAAGTAGCCATCCTCGTCATACCTGGCAGTATCACCTGTCCTCACCCACCTGTCTTCGGTAAATATTTCAGCTGTGGCTTCAGGTCGTTCGTGGTATCCCAGCATTAACTGTTGATGGTATTGCTCTTAGTCATGCAGAATATCTAAGTAGGATATGGGTAGGGACTTGTGGAATGCTGCAGAATGTATCTTTTAGTTCCAAAGACGTGGGAGGAGACAGTGAAGGTAAATTAGTGAGAACACAAAAGAAAGACCTTCAGAAACCAAGGACACCGAAGAGAGATAGACCTTTAAAAAAATTAAGAAACTGGAAAAGTGGGTTTTGAGAAACCAGGGGGGAGCTTCAAGAGTGGTAATGCGTTGGGCGATAATGAAACCAAAATACACTTTTTCAATATCAGGGATAGGGACAGTTTTAAAGTAAAAACGGTTGTTAAGGTAATAAACGTACAGACTAAACATGACCTAATGTCTGAGCTCATTATGTAATTGTAATGAATATGAAAAACTGCAAATTGGAAGAGAGTATATTTTCACATGTTTTGGAGCAGCACATCTCTGCATTGTAGAAAGTACTGATGAATATTATAAAGTAATGCAAAGCTGCTGGAAGATAGCTGATGCAAAATAATTGGCTGTTCAAGATCTTGCACAAAAAACTGAGCTCATGCCAGATATCTAACATAAAGCCTTAACTTTCTACTAGAAATTTATGGCATTACTGTACTAGAAAGTTAGTACAGTATTATCCCCTCACAGGAGATCAAATGCTAAGCATTAAGTTCCCGCCAGAACTCAGAGCATCAACTTTTAACCAAAGATTTGATGGAAAATGTCAACTTACTGATGGGGATTTAACGCAAAGTTCACCATCTTCCCCTGGTCCAAGCACCTTTCCTGTGTTATTGTCTACAATCTTCGCTTTAACGTTAGGTAGAAGAGGCCCACATGACCCTATCTTTTCTGGTCCTGTCAGCGGTGTGAAGTTAATGAACATGGTTTCCGACATTCCATATCCTATTGTGGGTAGTGGAGAAAAATTAAAATAAAATGCAGTTTTCTTTTTGAACCAATAATTTTCAAAAATCAATGAATGGGATTCAGTTAGAAAAGTTTTATCTTTAGTTTCCCTTGAAGTTTGGATTTAATGGTAATATTGCACAAGCATGTTTGTTTATATCTTTAGCATCTTTCCATTAATTTTCCACATAGTACTATAGTTAACATTAATGGAAACGTATTGAAGTGGCACATGTTTAGGACATCTGTGTGTAATTCTCAAAGATACTGCAATGTAGCAACCAATCTAGGTTGCTCTCTGCAAAGTTACACTGAAATGTTAGAAAAGGCATGGAAATATTCTTGTGATACTTCTTTAAATGAAATATACAGCAGTTCAATTCTAGTCCCGTAGGGGGTTTATGCCAATAGTGCACCTCACATGGTGCACTGTAGGCATGACTAATGGGTGTTTGCAGCAACCATTCAGACCCTAACTGCATCCAATTTTTAGCCTTCAACTTTACCTCCAGTCCCACTTCCATTCTCCAGCCTTGCTGGCCAACATCTCTAACTATTACTTCCTAAATCAACCTCTAGATTCTTGTATATCATTCCCTTTATATTCTGGATCTGTCCAACACTCAAACACTTTTTTTTTTTTTTTTTACTGCAGTAAGTGCTGAATGGCCAATATTGTCTCTGAGAGTCAAATGAACAGTGTTCTTTATTTTCTTTATCAGTGTACAGTTAACTTGCTTTTAGGATTTATCTTAACGATAACACCAAAGACAAAACTTCACAAAGGTTTTTAACTGCATACCATTCAGAAGATGTTATGCAGAAATAGAAATGCACAGCAGCTATTTACTGTGTATGTAACAAAAACTATTGTGGATTTTGTTCCTCCTTTTACTGCTCTTTGGAGTAAATGAAAAAGGACTTTGTTATCAAAATTATTTAACACTTGTATTATCCTAAAGATCACTCTTTACCTTCCTGGAAGAATACAGGGTTTGGTGCTTTTGCCTTCAAAGCGTGGGCAATCTCCTTAGGACAGGGCGCAGCAGCGCACATCGCGACCCTCATGTGTGTCAGGTCTTCAGGTTTGACCATCGGGTGAGCAGCCAAGAACTGCAGTATTGGAGGTACCAAGTGGTAAACTCTAACCTAGAAGGAGGAGAAATCACAAGAAAAATGTATCTTTAGGAAAAATTGTCTACCTTTAACCTTAGCATGGAAGGTTATTGCATTATCATAATTGTTGTAAAGTGGTGTAGACCAGTTGGCCACTTTTCCTGACTCGCAAAGCATTGGCAAAGAAATTGTCAAATGGTGATTGAAAAGATCAACACTGAAAGTAGTACAGTAGAATGGTTACACTGGAAAGAATGAAATTGAAACGATATATGGCAGTGTTACAGAGCCTTCCTGCAGTCTGATACATAAAGCAAACTGTTGGCTGTAACAAGTCTACTGTGAGAAAAGGTGGTAATAGGCCGGCTACTTTAAACAAAGAATATAAGTAACACTTCATCTTAGTAGACCTCTGTACTTATCAGTTACCATATTGTGATCACTTTTTGCTGTGACACCACTTTGGACTTGATAAATTTGTTAATATATCTCTTAATTGATTGTTAAATGTAATGTACAGGTTAGCTTAGGTGAGGAACGACGTATAAATTGCTGTTAAATATATCTAGAAAATATCTGAGTGCAGGTTATTCTATAGGGTCGATGTTACTTATCAGCAGTGTTTTAGTGCAGGTGTTACTATATTATTGTATTGAAATCAAAATTAATCTTACTATAAATTATCCTCTTAACCAACATTGATTATTATGACACTGCAAACTCTTCATTTCCAACATTTGTTTCAGATGTATTGTTAAAAATTGTTTCTAAGTATTGGAGTACATATGTTGGTGACGTTTGTGAATTACAGAATTTAAAACGCTACTTATAGTAAGTACATATGTATTTCAGCATCTTGGATTGGAAAGATGACGTTTCATCACCAGATTCTTGGAAGGTAAGGCTGAGGTATGTAAGTGGAGGATATGCTCCAAAGTAAGATTGTATTAAATGTGTATGCATATGAATAGATGATGAATGGATGCATATGTATGCAAAGAATTTAAATGAATGTTAAATGATAGGAAATACATATTTAGATAGTTGGTTTTGGCTTTTATTTGAAGGCAAAACCAACTTCTAAACTCATTTTTTTCAAGACAGTCCAGTACTGCATGCAATGGAGACAGTTGCTTGTAAATAGTAATGTTGCCCCAGGTTTGAATACCCATTCCTTAGTTTCTTTCAATACTGGTTTTACATTTATCATTACTTTTGTGTGATAATATAGATGAAATCATTTGAACATTTATATTAACTTTTACAATGGCATTTTGCGCTTCTTTTGAGGGTCACTTAAGAAATCGGCACGGAGTGTCTATGTGGAAAAATATATACAGCAGTTGGAAATGCTTTACCTTGTGTTTTTTGTGCGTAGCGATGAAGGTTTCCGGTGTGAACTGGGGGAGCGTCACCATTTTGCATCCGTACGTAAGGCTGGAATTCAACAGGATGTACAGTCCGTATGCGTGGAAGAAGGGCAGGAGTCCTACTATGACCTCTTGGTTTTCCTCTGTCAAAGAAAGAAAACTTTACTGTGTAACAGTAAAGGTCTATGGGTGAGGAGCTTCATGTTCAGACTTGCCCTGCCTGGCCCAGGCTCAGCCTTCCTGGGACAACATAATGTCCTCATGGTCTGAACCTGGTTTTCAGAACCTCTTTTGTATTGCTTTCATTGTTATCTGTTCTGGTACTCTAGTAGTAAAATTTTTAAATGCCCGGACAAAACTTAGGTATAATGAAAGCAAAACTAAAAGTAGAAGTGGGATTCAGCCCAGAAAGAGGCAATAGACTCACCTTCCAAAAGAAGGGACCCTATAGGAGACAGAAAAGGGAGATAGTGAGAATTCACTCTGGTAATATTAATAATGAAATGGTCACTGAAGTATGGTGTCTTAGGATTGTTGGTTTTCTAAAAATAAATAAGATAATTGTTAGTCCGAGAGTTGTTATGAGGGAGAAAGGATAATGTTAACAGATAATATTATTATTTATGTGTTCAAGACAAGTCTGATATAGCCCTAATACTAAAGAAGTTTAAAAAAGTGAGTTAAGTTGTATTTTCATCGAACTGAATTAACAAGTTGATAATGAAACAGATAGAACTTCCTTAGGGAGACTCCAAACTAAACAAAGTCATGAGATATTTAGGTTCCCTCTTGAGATCAGAGTCCATGTATAAAGAAAGGACAGCATGAAACTTAGTGCAATCGATCACCCATGGTGACTAGGAGGTGGAAAAGATATTTGTAGAATTGAGTGATGAGCAAATCAACTGATAGGAAGAGAGATAGATAGGGAAAGATCACTGGTTACAAGGAAGAAAAATGTAAGGGAAAATGCAGCACCCTTAGACAACTAAAATAAAGGTGTGCCATCAGAAGGAAGATTCTGGTAAGAAGATGATGAGAGATTGTCTGAAGTCCCTGAGATAAGATAACTAAACAAATGAGTTTAAAAAAGAAATCCCAAGACCTTTAGACCTTACTCCTCACAAACTGAGATTATGATACAATAAATATCATTGTAATTGAAAGAACTTAATTAAGCCATCAAGTAAAGATGCACTTTGAAAGCCATTCATTTTCGCATATCGTAACAAACAAATGGTGTCAGCTTCATGGTAGCTAGACATCCAGCCCTATAATAAAAAACTATATTATGAAAAGTTGTTTCTCATCATCAACATTGGAGAACATTGCCATGAAAATGGGCTCAGTTCTGTAATAATATTCGTGCTTAGATTGCATGTTTCAGCAATTCCTACTTTCCTGCTACAGCTCAGATTTGGAAATTCCCTCCTGCTCTCTGTGACAAATATCTGCTTCCCTCTGGTTCAAGTCCCGCCCTTTGTTTGCATTCGGTCCAGACTGGACAAGGTGTTTGGATTGCTTATCCTACTCGAGTCTACATTTAAGAAAATGAGATTATTATTAAATTAGGGCATCACTCACCAGTAGTTCTTCTGTTGGCATAGAAGTGAGGTTGATGCACCATAGGATTTTGATCCCCAACGCCTCCGTGTGTGAAAATGGCTCCTTTAGGGAGGCCTGTAGTTCCACTCGAGTACTGCAGACAGCAGATGTCATTTCTCGCAAACTGCAAATGTTAGAAGCTTGAACATTTACCAATTCTATGGGTTTCTTATGGAATGTGTATACAGTAATTAGTTTTCAAGTGTGTGTAATTTCTTGTGAAATGTTTAGTATATAAATGATTGTACACTTTCATGAATAACTCGTCACAGATTCATGCTTTGAGTGGTGTAGAATAGAACCAGTGGCCAACTAGCAGAGAGGAAATGAAATATTTTGCACTGGATCGATTAAACAACTGGATAGACTCGGTTGTGAGATAACCAATTAGGACATTTCTTTCCATCTGGACAAAGAATGTAAGTCAATCTTCTCAACATCATTTAAGTTTGTTATTTTGGATGCCTATTCATTTACAACAGGTAAATTACTTTTGCATGTGATAGACAATCATTCCAATTGACATATGAAGGAGGTGTCAGAGAGAAGCTTGTCACTCCAAGCAACTTTCTTGGCACTGTTGCCTAAAAGTAATTGGCAATTAAATGAGGAATGTGAATAATGTAAGGTAAGAAATTATGTTGTGCTGCTTAGAAAGCTTATTTCCAGAATGAAATGTCTGCACTTAATGACCCATTACAGTATATAGTACATTGTTTTACATAACACGTTTAGAATTACCCATTATTACTGACATACGTACTGTCAAGGTTCAAGTTGAATCCACAAAATTGTTACATATATCCCAAATAAGAGGTTGTATGAAAAAAAAAAACAACAAAACTTTACAAAGCAAAACATTACCACTTAATTAACATTACCGACACAATAAGCAATCAAAATATTCTGCCCAATACCAAATCCAAAATATCATATGGTATACCAATCATTACCCACAATGATTAGAGAAGTTCTCTAAAAGCACTTTATGCAGCAGGAGCTGGGATGAGACAAACAGGTGAGAGAAAACCCACAGAAAAGGAAAACGTGAGGGGGAGGGGGAGTAGAAGTGCAATAGTAGGAGGAGTCAGAAGCTGGGTACTACGTGGTAACAAATCTTAGCATTTTCGTACTTGGTACAAAATAAAGTTAACTTTTTATATTTGGACAATTTTTTACATTATGTGCAGGGTCCGTTTATGAAGGAGGAAAACTGGCACTTGACAATACATTTTTATTTCTCATGTTCTGCATAATAATGAACTGAAGGCAAGGAAAGTGTATTTTTGTGTTGGATGATGTGGTTCTGTTAGTATTGTCAGATATTATTGTGCTCATTTACATTAAAAAAATTAACACGCTAAAAGTATTTACTTTCATCTTTATTGTTCAGTTCTCATTGCTTGATGAAAATATTCTTATTCAAAATACTGTAGTTATAAATTAGCCTCTTCATTACCGTACACGTGCCTTTACTGGTTCTTCAAAACTGCACCTTAATTTTGTGCAATTTGTGGTCCTGGTGTTCAAGAACAGGTTTGTTTTTGGTTTAATAACTTTCTACTCATATATATATATATTAAAAAAATCTCACATTTTAAAGGTGCCAGCATGAAATTTTGTCCTGAGCAGGAATCTACAGGAAGACACAGACCAGAAGTGAATTCAAGCAGAAAACACACAGAATGGAAGTTAGTGAAGAGGACACGCATCATTTCCAGTCACATAAAGGAAAAAACTTATGCAATAATGTGGGAGATGTTGATGATAATACAAGCTGAGTTTTCTATAAGCAGACATCCTCTGGATGTTAATCAAAACCAGAGGACTTCAACAACAATAGAGGAGAAATGGAGAGAGCTCATACTTCATACATGAAAAATAAAGGGTTATAAAACGAGAACTGAACAAATTCAAAGGTCAAAAATCCTGTTTCAAAGCCACCTCATTACCAAGTTACCTCTTTGAAATCAACAAAGGGTACATTGTTGTCCTCAGAGATTTCCAGGAAATTCGGGTTACCAGAAGAAGAAGGTCCGGCGACGTAGACCTTAGGAGGGTTTTGTAGGCCAGAAATTGCTTTCATGACAATTCCTTCCATGAGTGGATGGACTATGATAACCTTGGATCTGCTGTCTACCAGTTGGTAACTGACCTCATCTGTCAAAGAATTAAGTATCAATAAGATTCCTAGTTAAAATATGAGTGTTTTGGTTATGTGAACCATTATTTTGATTTCATATATTCCTCACATCTTTAGGTTCTGGAGACAAATGTAAAATGCCAGGGAGAAACAAACAGGTTAATGATGATAATATGAGTTTTCTGTTTAAAGGAAAGAAGTTCTGCCTGCTAAGTATCCACAGGTAACTGTTAAATTTAGAGAAAATGATGAAGAAGAGGAAGGGACATGAGTGGACTCTACCCTGCATATGAATCATGGAGCATAGAAGTGGGAATGGAATTCAGGAGCATGGTGGCAGAAAGGAAGACTGTAACCTAACCAAGCAATTAGAGATTTTCTGATCTCTGCAGGAAAGATGTGGCTGTGTTGGCATAGTGGAAGTTTCAGTGGTCCTTGAGATGAGGATGAGTACCTGTAGAGAATACAAATTACAGATCTGCACTGTAGTGCAGGATACGGCGACCTGATAAGTATTTTGAGGCACACGTAAGGGGACAGAGATTACGTACTTGCAGTGAATGTCGAGTTAACCAGCGTGAACGAGGCTCCGGACGCCATGGTCCCCACATAGGCAATGGCATAAGAAGGGCAGTTTGGCATGAATATGGCAACGGTGTCTCCCTTGCCGATTCCCTGGCTCTGGAGATGTGATCCCCAGCGGAGCGATCTGTCGAGGAGCTCCCCGTAGGTGTAGGATATTCCTGTTATTCCACACTCCTTCAGAAAGTGGAAGTCTCGTTAGGAAATTAGCATTTGTGCTTGCAAACGGTTACAAATACCAGTGTCCCTAAGAATGTGAGTGATCATGAAATGAGGAACATTTCCCGAGAATATAACAGTCATTGAACTGAATGGGTATTGTCACAAGTTTGGTACAGTATTGGGAAAAAGGTTTCATCCCCAACTCTGCATAAAAAGAAGTAGTGTTATCATATATTCATTACAGTATTATAAAAATATGTTTTATCATGAGTCAAGGTGTTATCATGATTTCATTATTATAAACAGGTGTGCTATCATCAGTCTTGGAAAAATTGTGCTGTCATCAATTCAGTGATTGTAGATATGCTATTATCATTTCTTGGTGACAGAGAGAATATATTATCACTTCAGTATCAGGTATTGTCACGTTATCATTATTTTGTTTTCGTAAGTGTAACTGTTATCGTAAATCCAGTTAGTATTACAAAAAGGTGGTTATCACTCATTTTCTATTCAGCTTGTTTATTTGTTTGTTTGTCTGATTTTATCAGTTATACAAAAAGTTCTGTTTAGATTTTTTGAAATCTGACCAAGATGGGCCTCGTGACTTGTAATATGTGATTAGATTTTGGAAGGGATAGGGGATAATGTAACATTTGGGAGATGTAGGAAAGTCAGTTTTGGGGAGAAGGGACCTCTTTGGAAGAGGTTTGCAGTGTTGAAATGCTATGTTATTATTATTATTATTATTACACAAGCCAAAGGGACCTCTAACCTTTTAAGCTAGTTTTCAAAGAAAAGAATTTTTTAATGCAAAAGAAAACTGGACAAAGAGAAGAGAAATATAATACTGGTTAAAAAAAAGAAATAAGTCCCACCACTCACCACGGCCGTAAGATGAGACCACTTTCTTGCAGACTCAAGGATCAGGGAGCAAATGTCCTTTTCACCAGGCCCGACAGATGGGAAAGGTGACACAACCTCAAAATTTTCCTTGATCACATTCCTGAAAAGAAAGGCTCTTGTGTCGCACTTTTGAAATGGCGAAAAGGGATCGGCTGAGCTCTACTGCATTTCTGTGTTTCCTTCAGCCAGGTAAAGACAGTGTTACTTTTACATTTAGTGAGAGATGCATTACCATTACTGTCTTATCTCTGGTCTTTGTTTTTTATGATGGAAAATCATAGATTTTTGCCAATTTTATTTGCACTAAAGCAGCATTTCCCAACCAAGGGCATGTTTCCCCAACACTGTATGTATTCTCATTAGGGGTATTGCCATCAGTGCAACTCATGCAGTGCTCTGTAGGCATTACTTAAGGTTCTTTGCAACACCCCTTCGACCCCTAGCTGCAACCCCTTTCATTCCTTTTACTGTATCTCTGTTCATATTCTCTTTCTTCCATCTTACTTTCCACCCTCTCCTTCCAATTGTTTAGTGCAACTGCAAGGTTTTCCACCTGTGATACATTTAAAACTTTTCTATTCCTCTCAATTTCCTTTTCAGTGCCAAATGAACTCATAGGTCACTTCACTTGGCCTTTGGTGTATTTTATACTGTATTCCATTCCCCCACCTCTGTATGTTATGCTTCTCAATCAGACTGATTTCCTCAATGCAGCAAACTCAGCCCAGGTAATATTGTCATTTGCAGATAAATGTAAAATCATGCACTGTGGAAGAGTTTGGCTCTTAAGCACCTTGATTTTTACAAATGATTTTAAAACCTTTAATATTTGCTCTCTTGGGCATTATGGGTTAAATGACTGGTCGAAAAGGGCCCTGTTGTAGAATACAATAAACGCTTGCAGACATAAGTATTCAAAAGTACTTTTATCTGTGTTGAGGCATGCATACTGTATGTACCTGTAAACATAACATACACACACAGGAAAAGAAAAGCTTAAGTTTAGACAAAAGATTTAGCACATCTTAGTGTATGTGAGTAAATTAAGTCCATATAGTGTACTGTACTTACATATTCATCATGTTGATAGTTTGCTATACAGTGACATACACACAAATATTGTGAACAACGAGATCCTCATTTCTAAAACAAATTATGCTTTGTTGAGAAAAAGAGAGCTTAGCTTCAAACTCCAATGACACTGATATCCACGTAGCCACTTACCTGGATGCCTGTGTTGAGAATGCAGCTGAACTGAAGGCCTTCGTAGGGTGGTCTTTCAATGGCCACCTCCTGGCCAAGCTCTTTAGCAAGTTCAGTGAAGGCCGCATTTTTTGGAGGAGCTTTGGATTTCTGGGTAGGTCGAGAAGTCAAAAGTAAATTTTACTTTTCAAGTTGAATTTTCCTGTAAAGAAGAGAGAATGGTTAATTTGCTTACAGGCTCCCAAGTTTTGACACAAAATCTTGACTGTCTGCTCAAGTGTACCTGTTTACTAGTTTAACGATGATTATTGTTGTTAACTGTGTGAGTATAACCAAATCACTTTTTTATCTACCTAATATGATCTTATTCACTGTGATTATGTTGTACACGACCCTCATCTTATGATAATTATGATAAATTAATAAAATCATGGTCTGGATTTTACGTCTGTAGTCTGTACCAGGATGAGATTAAGGCAATGGTTTCTCCCTCTGAGCTTGAAGTGGCTGAGTCAGTCTTTATCTTTGAAGTTGACAGTCATCAGCCCCTTAGCTGTGATCTGACGTATTTGATTGAACATTCATTCACATGTTTATTTTTGTGATTGTGTTTTTCTGTATCTACAGCCTGTTAATGGCCTGTTTTGGTTTATTTTATATGACTTAATCAAAATAATAATACTGTGGTACAAAATGGTTTTGCTTGAAAACTGTGAATTAGAATAACAAGCTGACTGTAGTTTTTAAGGGATGGCAAGGCAACTGACTTCTTGGGGAGGCAGGGACAGGATAAGTAATGTACAATCTTCAATAGAGCCCTTTCTAAATAATTTTGCTAGCTTATGATAAAGTATAAGAGTTATTATCAATACTTAGTGATGTTCCCCAGAATACAGTGGCTCCACTGAACTCAACCTATGAGAATCAGCTCATGAAAACAGCATGAAGAATGATGGAGGATGTTCATTTGATTTAATACTTCTGCCAAATTTAGGTATGGGTCTGAATCCCCAACTGAATCAGATGGATTGATTGTTTGTGTTCTCCAGATTGAAGTTCCCTGTCTTCAGAATTCAGTCGAGATCATTAGAACATAATGAAGGACTGATTAGAGATCTCTTTTGACTGCATACTCTTCTGAGCTGAAATGACTTGTCACTGAATTTTATTTTGATAACCAATACAGTCTTTAGATTGTGTTTGGTGGTGTAGATTAAGCTAGGTTTATACCAGCCCTCTTCTGAATTGTTGATGGGAATAAGTGGAGTGGTGTAGACCTCTAGAATCTTTGTATCCAACCAGCCAAGACAACTGGATCAGATTTTGAATTTCCACATTGGTCTAAGGGATGGATCCCTTACATCTGTTGGTAATACCCCAACTTAATGGACCTCAACTAAACAGACTTTGTGCATATCAGCTACATTTTTATTTTTATGGTTATTTTTTCCTGTGCTGTTATTTCAGAAATGATAAGTTATGAGACAAATCTTGTAAATTGAACATTAAGCGTAAAGTACTGGTTAATGTAGGTTAAAAGACTGTGAAATTGCTGATAGCTGTAATATGTTGAAAGAATATTCAAGTGCAGGCTGTGATATAGAGTCTTTGTTACCCAACAGGCCCAGAAAGCCTCTTGCTAAGTTTAGGTGCTAATGTATAAGTTCCTTGACACCAGATCTGAACGTGAATCACTTCCACATGAATGGTTTACACAAATGTCAAAACCTAATGCCTCTTCCCATTTCTATATTCAGTTCAATTCATAAACTCTGGTGTTTTTGGTAATTTTTTCACTTATCAGATTAAACACGTTTGTTACTTGTGAACTGGACATTTTATATGTGCACGTCTTTTTATTTTTACAGCTTTTTGTTTGTACAATCTGCCCCCGTAGAGGGGTAGTGCCATCAGTGCACCTCATGTGGTGTACTGTAAGCATTACTTAAGGTTCTTTGCAGCGTCCCTTCAGCCCCTAGCTGAAACCCCTTTCATTCCTTTTACTGAACCTCCGTTCATACTCTCTTTCTTCCATCTTGCTGTCCACCCTCTCCTAACAATTGTTTCATAGTGCAACTGAGGTTTTCCTCTTGTTAACCTTTCAAACTTTTCTACTCTCGATTTCCTCTTCAGCGCTGAATGACCTCATAGGTCCCAGTGCTTTGCCTTTGACCAACATTCAATATTCTATTCTTGTACAATCTGCATGAAGGAGCATAAGTCATGCTGGCATAAGACTACCTTAGTCTGACAGCGACGTGTTTAACCACCGTAGGTATTTTGGAAATGGCCTACCAGTGACTGAGTAATGTTTATAATAAACGAAAGAAAAGGGTATATAGGGAGGTAGTGCTGTCAGTGCACCTCATCTGGTGTACTGTAGGCTAAAGTTGTTTCCAGCATCCCTTTGGCCTACAGCTGCGCCCACTTTTTAGACCTTTGCTTTAACCTCCATTCCCTCAATTTTGCTGTCCAACCTCTCCAGGTATTGCTTCTCAGTGCAACTGTGGGATTATCTCCCAGTTCCAACATTAGATCCATGTCATCACCGAGAGCTTTGCTTGTAACAGTTAATTATGATTTTTGTTTTGTTTTGTTTTGAACTGAGCGGTATTATTTTATTATTATTATTAATTAAAAAATACGCATAGCAGCATGAGTCTTGAAATGGAGAAGCAAATCCACAGTTATGTATGTGTACATATATTTGAAAGGTAAATCTGTACAGAAAGCTTCCGGGAAACTGTTCGATTCCCCTTTCCAGATTGAAATGGGAAATCGAACAGTTCAACGAAAGCTCTCAGTACGGATTTATCTTTAAATGTATGTACAACATATACATAACTGTGGATTTGTTTCTCCATTATTATTATTATTATTATTATTATTATTATTATTATTATTATTATTATTATTATTATTATTATTATTATTATTATTATTATTATTATTATTATTATTAAGAATATACACATGTTCTTGTGGAATACGTTAAAAAGACATTTGTTACACAGAACAAGTCTAGAGTATCCGTGGCGTCGCTGAAATTCCCTTTGTGGTCAAAAGCAGAATTATAGTTATAGGTTTTTAACACAAATGACATGTTGTTTGTTCATGATATTTTGATCCAATTTAATGTTATGAAGACTGAAACTATATTTACAGATTTGAATAAGTGCAATGGAATTTACTACTGCTGCTTAGAGTTAGTTTCCAGGGAGAGAAGATGAAGAAGAGTGAATGGAAAGGTTGAAATTTTGTAGAGATTTTGGAGGGTCACAAGTCTTTTGTGTTATTGATGATATGCACTATTTTGATATATTTACATGACAAGGATATTACTATACTACAGTTGAACATTAAAACTTGATAGTAGAAATGAGGCTAGTGTTGAATATGAGGTTGTGAGGAAATTTACATTATGGTATTTGATACATTTGCATATAGTCATAGGCATACGGGACCCTTCTTATCTGGGGGCTGAACCCTCTCTGCCCGAAATATATTTTGCCTGTGAATCCAAGCTTGTGTGTGTGTGTGTGTGTGTGTGAGTGTGTGTGTGAAGAAAGAACCCACACTTCAGGAAGACACTGCACATGTATTCTACACACCATTTACAAGTTTACATAAAGCCTACAGTATAAAATTGAACAGAGTAATTAGTATGGGTTAGACTTTTTAATGTAATATACTATATAAATAATAAATAGCTGTTACTGAAATAAATTGCAATGGCTGAATGGTATAAATATCGTAATTATTAAAAATTGCAGTAAATTATAGTTCACCGTTATACTAAATTAAAACATGATTAGAAAAATGAAGTGCTTTTCCTATCCATGATGAAGTTATGTTTAAGGCTTACAGAAAAAATCAGGTTAGAAAAAATATTTTTCACGTCCTTTTTTCCCAAAAAATCTATAATTTTGTCCATTTCTTCAATCATTCTGTTAGCATATTCTCTTTCTATGTCTGCTGAAAATTTTGCCCAAATCTTGGGGGACCTGCGGCCCCCCTTGCTCGTACGCCTATGCATATATTAAGAGTTGAAAATTGACTGAAAATTGAGCTCTGTCATTTCAATTACAGTTTGACCAATTACTAACACTATCATTTTCCTATATTCACATAGATATGTACATTCTAGAATAGTATATTTTACCAGTTACAGAATTGGTACATTAGTTTTGTGTAATTTTCTGTGTTCCCCCAAAAATATCTTGGCCCTCCTAGTAAAGCCCCACTGATGGAATGCCAGCTATGCTACTGGCCTAGATGTGAAAAAAAGGCATTTCTAAGTATTAGCTCTCAAAAAAACTATTAAAAGAGAGCATAAAACGAATTAATTAAAAGAAACGAATCAGTGCACATATAAATAAATTAACATAATTTAGCAAGAATAAGAGAATGGTTGAAATAACTGTCTTCTAGTATATATTATAATAAGAGTATCAGTACGAACTTACCCTTATTGACTAGATCCCTACCGTTTCAGGTGGTGTCGCCTGAATAAGTCGGCTGAGCAAGACGCCGCCGAATTTGTAGTGGACCATTTCGTCACCCATAAGAGTGAGAGACCGATAATCATTATCGCTATCTTTAACCTCCTCCAGATAAACAGCTCTTGACCAAAGACACATTAATGGAACCGCCTAACGAACTTTTTCGTTCTTTCGCAAGTAGACGTCTGGTCTGATATCAAGGTTCTCTCTCTTGTCTCAATTTGTCTAGACTGCTTCATCGCTGAGCAGTTAGGCATATCGTGGGTTGTACTGTATAATGAATTGTATCTTCTTTCTCCGAAGTGTGAAAATTTTGTATAAATATACATTTACTAGATGAGCTGTTACAGGAAAGGTCGGGGAACTTTCTTATGTGCAAGTCTACTGCATTATACAAAGCTTTTTTTCAAGCAGGTAAAATTAAGCTTTACATTAAATTTCATAGTTATTTTGACTGTAGTTATTTAGATGTTCAGTATTACATGGAAACTAAAGTTTTGGGTATAGTCTGTGAAACTACAATTTATATCAACATTTTCATTTTGAAAAGCGAACGTAAAGTCACGTTTAACTTTATAAAGTTAGCCAAGAGCGTCTCCGTCCACATTCTCTTTCTTCCTTCTTACTTTCCTTCCACCCTCTCCTAACAATTGTTTCATAGTACAACTGCGATATTTTCCTCCTGTTACACCTTTCAAACCTTTCAACTATCAATTTCCCTCTCAGCGCTGAATGACTTCATAGGTTCCAGCGCATGGCCTTGGGCCAAAATTCTATATTCCATTCCATTCCATAAGTAAGTCCATCGTTGAAGTCAAGTTTTACCTTACAACAAGGACTAAAAACTTCCAATAAGTTTGGTAACGTGAACAAGCCCCCAGGGGAGGGGGGATGGAGACCAATGATTGGCCTAACAAGATTGGTAAATTTTCAACGCCAATTTCCACACCCCTTCCCCAGCTTGTATCTCTGTACAGTACCAGGAGAATTTCTCTCTCTCTCTCTCTCTCTCTCTCTCTCTCTCTCTCTCTCTCTCTCTCTCTCTCTCTCTCTCTCTCTCTCTCTCTCAACTCCTATGCTGATATTTTTTCCTCTCACTCAGTCGGCGGAGTGGTGCTGTTCTATTTGAAATTTAGTAAAATTAGTCAAACTTAAAGCTGGTCCGACCCTGCTATACAGTGGGATTAATAAAGTCGAACGAAGAAGAAGAAGAGGTCAAATTTAAAGCCAGCTAATTATTTGTTCAGCTTAAAATGCAACAAAACTAGATCAGTCGATGAGGTATTCTGTCGAGAATAAGCGTAGTAAGATGCAGACAAGTCACAAAAAACACGTAAATCGTTTCAGTGATTTATCAGAAGCTATATTCCTTCGGCTACGACACTCATATAGAGCATGAAAAGAGCAATTTGTGTATTTATGAAGATTTGAAAGTGCACGAATCGATAAAACAGCTTTCTGTAATTTCAAAAACATTGGATAAAGAAAAAGGAAGCGTCAAATATTTTAACCCCCAATGACAAAAACAAATAACGAGATAGTTGACGAATAAAAGGTGACAATTAGACCAATGCTTAGCCCTCACGATTTTTTCTTTTTTACAAATCCAGTTAGATTCTGGTTTCGTTATTTTTGTGCATCTTGACTCCAGTTGGTTTCTGTTATTGAAAAAGAGCGTAGTGGGAATTTTTTTGTTAGCATTTTTGTGCAAATAAGTTATTTTTTATATTTTTAACAAAAAATTGGTAAAGATCGAAGCCTACTGAAAGTTTGGGGAGATTGAAAATAAACTATTTAAGACCAACTTATATGTCATACACACACACACACACACACACACACACACACACACACACACACACACATATATATATATATATATATATATATATATATATATATATATATATATATATATATATATATATATATATATATATATAATCATAAGCCCCAAGGAGTGAGTAAAAGTGTTTTGTTATTCGACCCATCTGGGTGGCCAGCGATTAGGCTGATGTCTGTTATCTTGAAAGGTAATTGGTCCGTGACTCTCGAAATAGTTATTTATAATTACATCTGGACTTTCATCGAGGCCTTTCCCAGTCAGATTTTCCCCGAAGATATCCGAAGATTGATAATGGCTTGGGTTTACCATCACACACACACGCACGCGAGCGCGCGCAGAGGGAGAGAGATATTGTATAGATTTAGGAGTATTACGTAAGTAAAGAGATCATTTTTAGCTAATACCGTGTTATGCAAATTTATGGCAGTAACCCAATTAATAAAACGTTCATATATCAATGAGATGTTTTTCGTGACATCTCCAGTTGCCAGGTAAACTAAACGAGACCTTGGACACGTATGAATAAATAAAATTAATAAAAAAACATCAGCTACTATAAACCGCGCAATATCAGTTAATCTGTGGAGAGCTTGCGTATGCCAAGGTCATGTTGTTGAAAAGAGTGCTTCATGCAAGGGCCCTATTGAGTCACTGTGATTGTTACAATCGCAAACAATTACTCGCTCAGGGGGCAAACAGACATACATATCGCAAGTAAAAGTTCCAGTTCTTAACCTTGTGAGTTTACGGTAACCATAAAATGGCAAATAATTACGCCGTGGAGAGATAAAGAAACAAACTGGCAAGTGTTGTTCCTCTGATGCAGAGCTTTTGAATGATTTGATCAATATTTTAAAAACGAAGAAATGACATGCAGGGAATCTACTTTTTTCTTATCGTATTGTGTCTGCTCCTTTTGTCATTGGCCCTCCCGTTTGTTATATATAAAAATTAAGACGGTGGGCAAGAAATTATTTAATCAATGATTCCTTGGTTCGTCTTCATTGACCTTGGGCGTCGACCTTCCATCTGTTCGGATAGTTGATGTCCAATGGTGGTTTTATTTTGAGTTTATAGCTAATTAAATATCAAAATTATTTATTTATTTTTGTAAATAATAACATAAATATAATACTTCCACCAATATATAATATGAATAACCATTAAATGTGCCAAAACTACATATTTTATAAAGTTATAGACTTTAAAATAGAATACGGACAAACACTTTCTGCCACCTTATAGGGTATCGTTCGAATGTTGTACTAAGTGACGTGTTAAATTTATATTGATTATAATTTAAAAATTACACTAAAATAAAAATATTACACTTATTCACGAGCTAATACTTTTATTTTCCATAATAAATCACATAAATAACTCCATAACCGTCAAAATCTCAACAAAAGAAACACATCCCAAGCCAATCGATGCCATTCGAACACGGAAATCAGCTGGCTGGTTGACCGTAGTAACATTCAGGTCCTCACATCTCCTGTTGCCACTAAGGATAACGTGAGTTGTCCCCCTCGCTGTGTAATAACTTGACCCCTAGCCTCTGAAAGATGACCCTGACAGGCGTGACGAAGGCAACCAAACCCTATGAGGGACAAAAACCTGGTACAAGTGGTTTGAGGAAGGCTGTCAAAGTATTTCAGCAGGTTAGTGGGTTTGCCGGTAACGTTGATTAGTCTGGTGATTGAGACTCGAGTGATGTGTTTTGTTTATTTTTTGTTTTATTATGGTTTGTCTTCCTTATTCTACCCTGTTTTTTTATATTATATTATATTCTAAAGGCATGAGTGATTATAGCTTAGGACAGTTTATCTAAACGAGGATATTTAGGTTATAGCGTATAGGGAACGGGAAATTCAATGTTTTATATCTGTATATATTTATTTAACCTTATTAAAATACTCACGGTAAAATATTCAGAGAAACATCAGTTTAATCTTTAGAATTAAAATACTAAAATACTCAAAGTAAAATATTCAGAGAAACGTCAGTTTAATCGGTAGAATTAAAATACTCACAGTAAAATATTCAGAGAAACATCAGTTTAATTGGTAGAAATATGGAACAACTCTGCGTGGGGTATTACCTTAGAAATTTACATTTTCTACAGTATTTTGGTTGCTTATCAAGAATTTACTTCCAGTTTTTGTCAGTCGACTGTAATTAACCTTTAATTAACCTCAGAACTGATATGTTATTGTATGCTGGCCATTATGGAATGCTATCGCGCTTGTGTAACGTTATAGGGGAACTTTTGGTAAAAAGTGGAGTTTCCCTCACTGGGGATCCAGGGGCGAAGCCTCCCGGCTAAGTATCACGGCCTACTAAGTTAGGTTAGGTTAGTTTAGGGTACATTAGGTTAGTATGGTTCTTTTTATAATAGACTTCATTAGCCAATCCCTTCTTGAACATATGGCTCCCTCATTACTTGTGAATGCGTGGAACCATTCCATACGACCAACATGACAGTACGGTTTTCTCCCAGTGTATTTCCCCACCCAAAACCCCAAGTTCCCACAGGGTCCCCAACATTGTTGGGTAGAGTTGTTTGTTAATAATAGTTGACCGACAATAAACAACACCACCTCCTTTATCGGCAAATTAAAGTATAGGAAAAATTAGTTTCCAAGGTAAAAATCATGCTCAGTTATGTAGAAATACTGTTTAATCTATCGAGACGGAAAAATTAAAAAAATCTAGCAGAAAACTAGCCTAGTGTTTATTTAATATTGATATATATATATTTTTAATTATTTATTTAATATTGATGAATAGGGTTGCTTTTGAGTAGAAATGAAATTTTTTTGACATAGACTTAACAAATATAATTTTCCAATGTATTCATGTGAGCTTTGAACATTTCTGACATTCGTTTCATTGAGAACATTTCTGACATTCGTCTCATTAACAAATGAGTATTTTTAAGAGCTATTGCACCCCACCCTTTACCGTACAATCAGGGGATCAGAGGGGGAAAGCAAGGCTTATGGGTAGGGGAATACACAAAATGAGTGACGTACAAAGCCCTTAATCCCTTTGATAGTTCTTGTTCAGGTTAAGGTAAGTAGGTCAAGGTAATTAGCCTACATAAATGTTTGCAAACTTATATCATGCAAGGCTAGGTTAGGTGTGATTTGTCAGGCAATTTGCTACTGAATTAAATATCAGAAATGTTCAAGGCACATATAACAACATAGGCAAATTATATTTTTAAGTCCTAGATGTTGTACTGTTTCAAGGTGAAATTTAAAGTTTCTCCTCAAGGAAAGCCAACCCTTCCTAATTCATCTTACAGGAACCTACAAAAATCTACCAGGACGGAGCTAGCGATAATTAAAAAATATATATATATATATCAATATTAACATACAACTGTAGCCAACAATGTCGGGGACCCTGTGGGAACTCGGGGTTTTGGGTGGGGAATTACATTAGGAAATAATACTGTAGAAGCTGCTAAACAGTTAGTCAAGGTTAGTAGGTTTTAGATGAGAAGTTTGTCATTTTTTAAGTTAATCTAAATTTCATTTCATGAGAGATATATTGAAAGTTTCAATTTTATTTATAAGTGTCCAGTGTTTTTCCCTGCATTCCCATGAAAATGTTTATTTTGAAGTGGTAAATTTTTCACATTCCCACAAGTTTATTTTCTGAAAGAATCCTCCCAGAAGCGAATGTTTTTTACACAAAAAAAAAATTTCTGTACTCCAGCTTTATGTGCAAGACATTTTGCCTTTATTTTTTGTATATTGCAACAATGGCCTAGCAACATTCACTTAAACCTACATATCTAATAGTTTCATTATTTTCATTAACCTTCAAAAAGGAAAAATAAAAAATTGATAATTACAGCATTGGAACAGGGTTTTTGTCAAGGATTTCAGGGAAATGTGAACATTGATTTATCCATACTAGACATATTTAAAAGTTCTTAACCTTTTGGAACAGGTAAAAGTTTGTTAATACCTTGATCACAGAGTTATTGTCAGCCTGGTAACTGTTTGTTCTTTTAAAAGCTAATCACAGTTCTGTGGCCTTGTAAAAGTATTTTTTATTAAGAGTATTGTTGTTCCGAAGTGCACGTTTTAATTAGAACTGTAATTTGTTGATAGCTCACCCTGTCACAAGACTGTACTGGTAGGAGCCAGTTGATGTGAAATTATATCATCTTTAGAGAAATTTTATAAAAATCAGTGGGATGTATTTATCATGTTTTATATCATCTTAAAAAAAAAAAGAATCAGTAAGATGTATTTATCATGGTTTGGGAAGGCCCAACAAAGTAATGAGTATTTTATCATAAGAGATAACTATAACTGTCGGTCAAAGTGAATGATTATTAAAAGAGAGTTCAGTATGAAGTGGGGCCAGACATTGGCACGGTGCCAAGTCGGAAAGAAAAATGAATGTACTATAAATGTAGTTGTGCCTGACATTTTTTGGACACGAGTATTGCTCCCCAAAATTTGTCACCTTACTTTGACCTTGGTTACTGACTTGTTACTTAGAAGCCCTCTTCCCAGCCAACAGTCATGCTATATTTAGTTTGTATTTATGAGATCGCAGGAAGGACAAAGAGAAAAGATTTCCATTGATGTTCAACTTAGTTACAGACAAGATTGAATGATATTACCCTTGAAAACAATTAGAAATTTTATTGCAGTGTATGTGTAAATGATTTATTGGTACTGAAGATAACTTAGTGTAACTATCTTTCATTAGGATGAAATTAAACATTTGTTATGTAAAACAGTAGCTATATTTTCAAGAAGCGATAGTAATATTTTCTGCTTGTATAGTCAACCCCCGCTTATTGGCGGTTCCGGATTTACGGACTCGCCTGTTGACTGATTTCTCTGTGGAACTTAAGTACACATTATTCGTGGAAAATTCGCCTATTCGCTGTATTTTTCATAGAGAAACGTTCACAAATTACTGTATTGTCATATAATTTTTGTGACTGAATGCACTTTTTGTGATAAAACTATTAAAATACTATTCAGGTATAAGGGGTTTTAGAGGGTTTTTTGGTGTTTTGAAATATCAGAATAGGCAGTTATAAGCATTTTCAGAGGGGTTTTAAGTGTTCGCGGATTTTAGTTATTCGTGGGGGATAGCGGTATGCATCCCCCGCGAATACCGGGGGTCGATTGTACTTGTATCTTACTCTTAGAATTGCTGCCTCTTGTAAAAAAAAAAATGTAATAAGTTACAGTTAAATTTATGCTGTTAGAATTTTTATCTTTTCCGTAAATGCCATACAAACTTTGACATAACAAATGGAAATTAGATGGGAAAATTTATATTTTTTTAATATAAATGATTTCTATCAATAGAAGATTTATGATTAAATATCTTTGCAGGAGAACTACACAGAAAATTTTGTGCAATGTATCCTAAGCGCAATGGAAGGAGCCTTGCATGGGTGCACGCTGGTGGTTGGAGGTGACGGCCGATTCTTCGGAAAAGAAGCAGTGGCCATCATTATCAAAATGTGTGCAGCTAATGGGGTAAGATACTTAATTTTTTAAGTATCTTATAAGTCATTCAGCGATGCAGACACCACCCTACTTAGAAACGAGCTACATTCTGGATGGCCATTCGTATGTTGAATTGTTTTTAAGTTGGTTACTGTACTCTTCACATGTAAAGTCAATACAGTACTGTACTTTTTTTCATCTTAAAACACAGTTCACTGTACATACAGTACTGTATTTTATAGAATAGGCTCACAGAAAAAAATCTAAACTTACCGGTGGCCAAGGGGACTGCTCTGAACACAATTTTAATTTGCGATCCCGTTTGTTTGTACCTGTGATTGTTTGTAAGTTGAATGTCTGTAAGTAGGGTGGTGTCTTTATTAACTTATATGGAAAGGACACCATGGTTCATTGGTAGAGGACTGAGCTAATGTACTAGAGGTCTAAGAGTTCATTTCTCACTCCCACTGATTCAGTTGGCCTTGCTGTAAATTGTTTCCAGTGCTTAGCTTAAGGTAACTGGGGATACCTGTCTATCATGAGGAAGTTTTGATTCTGTTACTCTTCCATGTTTTAGTCTTCAGTGCTTGAGTCTAATAAAAAATATAGTTCTCTGAAATTTTTTATCCCTTGTCTTCGGCATGGTTATACAGTGACCTCATTGTGCATTTTATAAAAGAAATTTCATAATTTTCATCATCCGTTGCATTCAGCTCTTCCAAGGCATAATAGTAGATATGCATTTTGTTGTGACAACCCTGCCTTTCTTCTTGAGGTTTAATAACAGTTTTCTGGAAGTTTTATTTGTGCCCTTACCAAATTGTGGACTGGTTGTCTTAATCCTGCAGTTGAATCATTGGAGCTTCACAAGTACAAACTCTGTACAGATGCCTTATTTTTTCTTGAACAGGCTGACTTGAGTATCACATTATAGTTTATTTATTTGTCTAATTAATGTACTTATTTATAGTATTTTCAGTTATCTTATTTGTTTTTATTTCTTATTTATCTTTTATAGTTTGTTCCATACTTCTCAGTATCCATTTCTGCAGTGGGCTACTTTTTCTATGGGGACCCTTAGGCTTCCTGCACTTCAGTTTTCTAAATAGGTTTGCAGCTTGGCTGGTACAGCATTGATAATACAGTGGTTTTCAGACAGATCACATTGGTCCATCTTGTAGCACAAGTACTAGGCTTATTTACTGGTGCTTTATTAAAGCGCTTCTCTTTGCAGGCAAATGTATCACGCTGCCTTGTAAATGTATACATTAAGTGGCTTGACTAGTGCTGCATCTGTTTTTCTTAAATGTTTGAGGTTTCATAATAGTGATTTTTTGGGATTGAATTATAAAATTGTTGGCCAAGGTTTTTGAAATGACTTGTGATTTGCTCTTGAAAAATTTTCGGCCATGTTAGATTTTAAGCGGTGAAGTCCCTGATGAGATGAAAATTCAGTAACATTTTGTTTTTCGTATAAGAATGATCTCTTGTCAGATCTGTTACTGATATATATTTTTAGAGCAGAATGTGAAAGGATTTTGTGGCCTGTTGATGCTTGTATCAGTCAAGTTTTTAAGAATTTTTTTTTTTTTCAAGGTTTAGACATTAACACTACTATTAGCCCTCCTTCTTGATATACAGGCAGTCCCCGGTTATCAGCAGGGGTTCCGTTCCGACAGTGTGACGATGAGTGAAAATTGCCGATAACCGAAAATCGGTGACGCTCGGGGCTTTTTCAGCAATTTTTGGCACTTATCAGCACCGATAAGCTCTGAAAATGACTGATTTTCGTCGCTAGACAAGCCCCGGAAAACCGGACCACCAATAACTGAGCCCGCCGATAACTGGGGACTGCCTGTAATGTACTGTATATACAAATTGTCAACAGGTAGTTTAGTACTTTCATGGATTTGATGTTTGTCATTTAAACAAAGATGGTTTCATTTTACAAAATTATGGATCAGTCAGAAGTTGAATTTAATGGTAGGGGTTTATGAGGAATTAACATTAGATTTAACATGAACATTCACTTCCCTGATTTAGGTGCGTAAACTGTTAGTGGGTCAGAATGGCATCCTCTCTACCCCGTGCGTGTCCTGCATCATCCGCAAGTACAAAACTGCTGGAGGAATTGTTCTTACAGCTAGCCACAATCCTGGTGGCCCTAATGCTGACTTCGGCATCAAATTTAATATCTCCAATGGAGGTGAGGAATTTAGAATGTGCCCTTTTTAGAAAGATGATTTTCATATAAGTAACTTACTAAGTAATGACAAAGCTATAGTTCTAACTCATGTGGCAGCCTTCATTTTAAAAATTGGAGTAGCGCTTAGATAGTTTAGCGTAGGTGATAAGCCCCGCCCACCAACGGGAGTACTAGAAACGACTTAGCAGAACCTCATTCTGTTTCCTCCAGTTCTCGAGTAACAGAGGGGGTTTGCTGCAGCTATTGTTTACTGATTTTCAGTATATGGCTGGATTTCGGTGAAATATTATTGCTTTTTTGAGTAGCCTTCAAGCCTTAATAGCTTTCAGGATCGTTTTTTCTAGTTCTTTGGTTGTTATGATGTTTGATTCAAGTTCACCTGTTTTCACTATTGTAGCGAAAGTTGCAAACCAGATTATTCAATCTTCATATGATTCTCATACAGTTTGCAGTATTTGTAGTGGGCAGAAATATAGTAGGGAGAAAACTTGTGCTAAATGTAATGGTTAGCAAGAGTAGAAGTTACAAGTTAGAGAGGGATAGAAAGGAAAGCGGCCTTCAGAGCTGAGAAACGATCTTCCCTTATCCTAGAATTCTGCCCTAGCCTAGGTTAGAAGATAGCTCTGCTATTCCCTCTTCTCTCCTTCCCATCCTTTTTCCTCCTGCTTCTAGCCCTCCTATTTTTAATCCACCTGCTCCTGCACCTGGCTCCCTTGCTTCCGACCCTTGCCATTGCCAGTCTTGAGTCTAGGTTTAACAAGAATTTAATGTACTAGTGTTACAGTGAAGTGGAGGAGGTGGCTACTTGTCCCTTCGGTTCTCTTAGACCAAGGTCACTGTCATACTCCCCTAAACCTGGGAGAAGACATATCGAAAGTCCAATGGAGGCCAGGGGGTTGGCCCACAGGTAGTTGCCCCCTCAGTCAAACCTGTTGCATGTTCCCAGGTATTGGCAGACAGCCACTGGAAAGGCATCTTGACAGGAGAAAATGTGCAAGTGGAGGGGGTGGCTGCTCATCCCGCCAATTCTCTTAGGTAAAGGTCCTTGTCATACTCCCCTAAACCTGGCAGGAGTCATACTGGAGGTCCAAGGGAGGTCAGTGGGGTTTGCCATGGGTAGTCGCCTCCTTGGTTGAGCCTGTCAATCAGTCCCAGGCTTCGACAGACAGCCATTGGAAAGGCATCTCTGTGGATGTGCATCAGTTGTTGTTTGACTCTCAAGACTCCAGCCTGGACTTGGAAGCGCCATAAGCACTTTCTAGATTCGTCTCATCTATTGAAGAGGCAAGCAGGCAATGCTGGCTGCTTTTCTCCGCTGCCCAGTTAGCAGTTTAAGGAGCCGGGCACAGTCCTCAACCTTCCTGCAGCACGTGGGACAGTCCTGATTATTCCTCTCCTGAGCGTACTTCTTAGCTCCTACCAAACAAGGAAACGACAAGCATTGTCTTCAGTGAGGGCATCTTTTCTATTTCTAAGTCATTACCATAACTTAATGTTTCGTAGTAGAATGTGTCCGTGCATCCCGCCTCCTGTTAATGTGGGATTCAGTTATGTAATTACTTGGTAAGTTACTTATATGAAAATGTTATTTTCTCTCTCCTCCGACATAGCGCACAAACAGAATGAGGTTTTTTGCTAAGTCATTTCCAGTACTCCTGTTGGTGGTCAGGGCTTGTCACCTGCACCAAACTATCGAAGCACTACAACGATTTTTTAAATAAAGGCTGCCGCGCGAGTTCCAACTAAAGCTATGTAATTACTTGTTAAGTATATATGAAACTTAATTTTATCACAAAAATAACATGTTTTGCACTATTGGTCTGTTGCTGTTGGGTCACCCCAAGTTAATTGAGACATAGTGTTTTAGGATAGATTAAGAAATAAACAAAAGGCAACAGGAGATCTGTAGACACCCCTGATCAGCTGATGGCACTAACAGTCATTGTATTATGTAACTTTTATGTAAAGTAGTTTTGAGAGTACCAAAACTTTAGCCCTTAAACAGGTTCCACCTATAGATCATGCTCAAGTTCCTTTCTGTATCCTTGTGGCCCTCAGCAGTGTCACTTCTCACCTTTATTTTGTCCTACCTTGCTGTCCAACTCCCTTAAAGATAACCGTGCTTTAATCTTCACCTCTTACTAAAAAATAAGATAAATAATTCTGGCAAACTTTGTGTTTCTTACAAAGGAATAATCTAAAGCAATCTTTGAAGAAACAGATAAAGAATGAAAACGTTTTTCATTATGGACCTTTGTTCCAAGTCTTAAGTTATCTTTGCCAGTTTTCTCTGCAGTACATCTTGAGGAGTTTGGAATTATTAGGTATAATACCAGACCACTGATTAAGAATATAAGACTCACAGGATTAGCCAATAAAATAACTCTCAGTTCTTTCAGGGTTCAGCCAATTTCCAAGCCTTTCTGTACCATATGCTTAGCCATAATGTGATTTGGAGGGGCACAAAGTTATTACATAAAGAATTCAATATGTCGTGGTTTGGTCCTCACTAGTAAAGCTGTGTGTGTAATATAAAAAATTGTATATTGTATTCAAAAAATATTTTCAGTGAATTTTAAAATATTTCCACAGATTACTTAATTTTATGCCATTGCAATTTGAAAGATTTAAATAAGCTTGGAAATTAAAAATTTCTGTGGTTGAGGCCCCAGAAGGCAGAGGGAATGGGTGAAGAGTCAGTGCTGATAACTTTGCCCATAGGGGGAAGGAACTTGGTTCTGGCATTCTTCTTTCACTTATGGAATCTCTTTGGATAAAAAGTATTACCTGACACAGGGTCTTGTCTTTCACTTTGAGAATCATTAAGATTCTCGTTTGCATGTGGTCTCCACTTTCATCGATTCTCGCTTGCGTAAGATCCCCACTTTCATCGTGAAGGCTGAACCAACCTCTAAATCTTGAAAGCTGCTTAAATATGTTTCAGTCCAAACATGATCTTCTGATCATATTTGGAAATGAGTTAATTGTGCTAAATCTGTTTTCACTATTTAAGATTGCTGTATTACCCAAAACACTCGGCCAGTTAATTGTGCTAAATTTGTTATCACTATGTAAGATTGCTGTATTACCTTAAACACTCAGCCAGTTGTCACAAGATTTTTCAGATTTTTCAAGTGTTGTATGCTGTGCTTATATCATTGTGGAATAGTTTAACCAGGCAATTGTACAAAAAGCAAGTTGGTAATGAAAGTCACTGGTATATTTCAGGTCCTGCACCCGATGGCGTTACAAATAAGATATATGGTCTTTCCCAGTCTATCAGTGAGTACAAAATATGCCCAGATCTCCAGTGTGATATTTCCAAGATCGGCACCCAGGAATACGTTGTGAGTAACAAGTCCTGTGTTACTGTTTTTAAGTATAGCTGCATAAGTCTTTCTGGCAATGTTGGGGACACAGATGCTCATACGTTCAAAATAGGTTTTGATGCTACCCTTAAGTACTATACCATGTTGTGGTAGTGTTTGGAGAGTGGGTTTGTGTGATTGAATTTTTGTTTTGCTGTTGTGATGTTTTTTCTGTTATGTTTATTTTATGTCCCTTTGCCAGATCTGATTTTACAAGGCTGGGGTTGACTATCATTTTTCCCTCCCTTCGTCTGCTTGTTTTCTGTATGTCATATTTACATTGTCATTGTAACTCCTCGTAAATGATTGAAACGATTCTGGTCAAACTTGGACAATAGTAGAGCATCGTGTATAGATATTTATGAAATGGGATCACCCATTTGTCTGTCCGTCCATTGGTGTGTCCGTCAAACTGGCCTTGTTTCTTCTGTCTTTTCAGTAAGAAGAATAGAGAAGACTTTATATAAATTGAATGTCGTAGACACAGCTGTTATTTTCAATAACAATAATAATAATAATGATTCACTTTCAGTAAAAAAAAAAACACATTCAATAGTTTGCTGTAAGTTTTACCAATGCTACTAAAAGCTTAGTTTTTGAAAGGATCTTTTAAGAAGACAGTAATTTGATGGTTTAGGTTTTTCATCTCCTTTCTTAGTGGGTATTTGACTGCAAGTTGATCGATTGCATATTTGACAGGTTGATGGTAATCCATTTACAGTGGAAATAGTTGATTCAGTCAAAGATTATGTGGAGTACATGAAAGAAATATTTGACTTCGGAGCCATCAAAGATCTTCTTCACGGAGCGGGTGGTCAGCCACCTCTTAAGGTCCTCATCAACTCTATGCATGGTGGTAAGATTCTTCTTTTGTATGTAATCAAGAATACATATGCTGTTACTGGGAAAAAATGAAGCTTTGAAATTACAGTACTTTCTACCTTCTAGTAGTTTATAGACATTTGCTGAATGATGTAAACCATACACATTACTGGTCACTATTTTATTTCATAGTGGTTTCCTCATGACATCCAACTGCAGATTCATGTATTTTCAACTTCATTATCATAATTAAATAGTGTCCTTCAGCATAGTGGTTGTCTTTACAGTCACTGGTCCATACGTCAGACGAATTTTCCTCGAAGAACTTGGAGCGAGTGAAGACTGTGTTGTGAACATTGTCCCACTTGAGGACTTTGGAGGTACTGTATTGCAATGTTTTTTTTATATGGTTTTGAACTGTAAAATTGAAATTTACCAATGAAAGAGCATTTTTAATGACTTACAATAATGAAGTAGACCATCTTGGGAGAATTGTACAATATTTTGCTTATTGTGCCACCCGTTTTGTTTGAGTTGCTTCTGTGGTTTTCAGCCACATTAATCTGAATCTGAGATTGTTTTTAATGCTAGTTTTGTCAGCCTTAGACTAGTATGATAAGATTTGTGGTTTAAAATGCAATCATTTTAGAGAGTACAAGTTTTAGGTATTGATCATTGCATTTCACTAAAATGTAAGTACTGTTGGAATTCTTGTTTTCATGCTATTGTGTTATTTTGTTTGAAGTTGAAATACTGTTGTTTTTTGTAATTTTTTTATCACTTACAAAATTTAGATTCATCTCCGTATAATTTTCAGTCACGAGATATTTTAAACGAATGTCCTACAGAATATCATAAAGATAATTTATATATTTATTGCTTCCTCCAAGAAGATACACACCCCTTGTCTTCCACTCTGCATTACCCGTAAAATGGGGTTTTGTGTAGCCTTTTAATTTCATGGCCAAATTCTGTACTTCCATTAATTGTTACCCTTCTTATCTTCAGGTCACCATCCAGATCCCAACCTTACCTATGCAGCAGACTTGGTGAATGCCTTAAAAGCTGGGGATTATGGCTTTGGCGCAGCTTTTGACGGAGATGGTGTAAGTTTATGGGGAGACTTGAATTTTTTGGCTTCAGAAAGATGGGCTGCATAGGGAGGCGGTGCCATCAGTGCACCTCACGTGGTGCACTGTAGGCATTACTTAGGTGTTTTGCAGCTTCCCCTTGGCCCTTAGCTGAAACCCCTTTCATTCCTTTTACTGTGTCTCCGTTCATATTCTCTTTTTTCCTTCTTTCTTTCCACCCTCTCTTAACAATTTTCAACATTACTGTATTTCCAGCAGTGAATGACTTCATAGGTCCTAGCACTTGGCTTTTGGCTTAAATCTTATGATCCAGTTCCAGTTCAGAGAGACAGGGTGAATTATTAACCTTGTGAGGATTTGTTGCGGGGGAGGGGGGAGAGTTAAAATCTGTCTGCACCAGAAGACTCGCCCTTCACTGACTGAGTTAAAATGTTTAGCAATAATTTTCTTTGATTGCTCTTGTGATTGAGTTTCATGTTATGTTAGTGAATTTTGTGTCATTTTAAAGGTAAAGAGTTGAACTTCTTCATATTCTGAAAAATGCTAAAAAAATAATAAAAAAATGCATTGATATCACAAGTACAGTACAGTTAGTCCCTGGTTATTGGTGGGGGTTCTGTTCCAACAGTGTGATGATAAGCGAAAATCGCTGATAACTGAAAATCGGCTATTTTCGGCGCTAATAACCGGGTATAGGTGCCAATAACTGGAGATCGGCACCCCTCTGTTAGGTATGTATCAGCACCAATAACCAATTATCGGCACTGATAAGCGGAAATCGGGAAAATTGCTGATTTTCGTCACTAGACAAGCCCCTTAAAACCGGATTGCCGATAACCAAACCTGCTGATAACCTGGGACTACCTGCAATAGGTAGTTGTAATGAAAAAAAAAAAAATGATCAATCTGAGAGAATAGATAACCAGTTTCTGTTTACACATCATAAAAGTGTGATAAATTGCCTTTTTGATTAGTACATGAAATTCATTACTGTTTGAGCCACATCTGATAACACAAAGTGCATTAAAAAAATGCATAAAATATACTTCATTGGCATAATTGCACCTCGCAGAATAGCTGTTGCTTTTTAAGACTGCGCAGTCGGTGAAGGGCGAGTGTACCAGTCTTCATGAAGCATCCATACGCACCGTATTCGTATTTTGTCACGACACTTTTACAATTTATTGTGATTAAAAAATATCTTTCGCTGACGATTTAAGTCATCAAAATCTCAGTTTGGAAATAAAGATATTTTCACAGAAGTGTTGGTAATGAAGTTGTCTCAGTATTTGTAATATTTTCCAGCTTTGTGTTTTCTTTCAAGATTAATCTTAGAATGTCATACACCAGAAAGAACTCAGTGTCTGGTATCTTCTTAAGTTTTTATAATTTTGGTAAAGTGCAATAAATTGTGTTAGTTTTTTCTTGTTTAATCTAACTTAAATTTTATACTGTAGTTAAATCTTTAATGATTAGTATTTTAGCAAGATTTTATACTGTATTCGTTAAGTATAAACCCCTCAGGTCAACCCTATGAGAAAGAAAGTTAAATTAATGGTCAAATTAAACTATTAACAAATACAGACACCACCCTACATACAAACCTTCAACTTAAAAGCATTCATAGATACAAACAAATGGAATTGCAAATTAAAATTGTGTTCAGAGCTTGCTACCCATACATTCAAATTTTGTTTTGCTTGCCTATTCTGGATGTACAGTGTGTTGTATTTTATGATGAAAAAATATGCAGTACTCTATTGATTTTATATCATACTATACTTAAATATTGATGAAGAGTACAGTAACCCACTAACAAACAATTCAGCATACAAATGACTGTTCGTAACTTAACTTCTTTGTAAATAAGTAGGGTGGTGTCTGTAGTAATCGTAATTAGATTTACATCCACATAGACTCATTATTACTTTATATTTACTACTTGCTTTATTTTCCAGGATCGTAATATGATTTTGGGACACAAAGCTTTCTTCGTGACGCCCTCCGATTCCGTAGCTGTCATTGCAGATAACACGGACTGCATTCCATACTTCAAGAAGAACGGTGTAAAAGGCCTTGCACGCAGCATGCCCACTGGCTGTTCCATTGACAGGTACCTAAAGATTTTAGTGTGCCTTATGTCATGCACAGTATTAGGCCTCATGTTAGTACCCATCACCTTCATTAAGTGGCAGGCTTTGTCCACTAATGAAATTGACCATAAATTGAAAAAAATGAAACCTACTTTTGTAGTTCCTCATTCTCAAAAGGATGCTGCACTGAAGTAATGTTATCCTGCCTTAAAAATAGTCGAGCATCTTTGACCCTTGGGTGTTTGGTGAATGACAGTACAAGAACTCAGAGAAAGGATAATCCTTGCAATGAAGCATAATTGGGCAATTAATATAGTTGCCAAGTTTTCAACTAACAACTTAGACCAAAGTTTGTAAAAACAAATGCTTGAGATTGCAGACATAGTCAACATTTTCAGTTCATCCACTTGTTAAAATTTAAGCTGTTCCAATTTATTTCTAATGATCATCATTAACATTTTTATGTTAGCCTTTTTCTTTATAGGGTTAACAATTGTAATATATCAACAAATCTTTTAAATCTTTTAGGCAAGCCCTATGAGAAGCATCCATGTTAAGGCAGTGGTGTTCTTCAGCTAAAGTATTTAAATTGGTAGTAATAATGTGCACTGCATATGTTAAGCGTATTTGGAATAATTATGAAATTCAAGACCTTGATCATATCATCAGTAATAAGGTATCTTCGGACTGTCCTTCCAGTTTTGAGTTTGAATTATGAAATCAAAGCCATTTTAACAAGAAATTAAGTAATTCAGTGTGCTTTCAGCCCCAACCGTACTTTTTGCAACCATCGGTTTACTTTGGAATATTCTCTTTTTGCCGTCAAACTTCTCTAAAGTTTTCTTTCCTCAAAGTTTCACCTTATTTCAAAAAATTCTGTGAGGTAAGACTTTTGATGGTATGGAAGCGACTCGTTTGTCTCATTTGTACGAAAGAATTGTTTGATTAGATCTCTGATTAGTCGTGCAAACATAATTAAGAATGAAATTATCAAGGAATTGAAAAAATATGGCGTAAAGAATATATGTTGATTATGTATAGCTCCAATTATCAAGGAATTGAAAAAATATGGCTTAAAGAATACATATATGTTGATTGTGCACAGCTCCAAATTACTCGTTAAACGATAATCTCTTGGCAAATGACACAAATATTTTTTCCTTGCTTTCAGAGTAGCAGCAAAGAAGAATGTAGAGGTATTTGAAGTTCCAACTGGTTGGAAGTACTTCGGAAATCTGATGGATGCTGGCAGACTCTCAATTTGTGGTGAAGAAAGTTTCGGGTAATTATTTTTAAATGTTTTTTGTAGACTAAACTTGACAGAGTTGAGTCAACCTACTTCAAATTTAGAAAATGAAATACACTTCAGTAAATGCTTTAATCCCTTGTGGATGGGTAACATACATATATGTTTACTTATAGCTTTGGGGTGGATTCCGGTTAACATAGTGTGCGCTGGCGCATATCCATGTTCAAGATTTTGCACCAGCGCACACTGCCATGAGACAGTTTTACCCTCCCTATTCACCCGATCTTGCTCCCGTGAATTTGCCCGAATGAAGAAAGGAAAATGGCCATAAATTTTGAATGGCAACAAGATTTTGCACCATACAGTTTTAGCGAATTTGCAGGAAAATGGCCATAAATTTTGAATGGCAACTTTTACTCCAACTGTAACAGCTAGTCTCTGTAGGAGAGAGAGATCAGTTTGTCTTGAGATGTCAAAGGGGAGTGTTGTCCAAAATTCCCATCTCATAAATATTTTACAATAATTATACTCAGAATTTGTTACTTCTTCTAGTTCTTATCTGTTATGATATTGTGTGAGCTGTAATTATAATTTTACAAAATAAAATTTAAAAATATTAGAAAAAACTCTTAGACTTGGTAAAATTAGCATATGTTTATGACTGTCGTTTGGAATATTCACTTTCGACTTTGTCTGGAAGGTACAGAAAATTTTATTAGAATCTTTTTATCTTATACCATGTGCATATGCATATCTTCCTCTTTCCATAGATGAGTTTTTTTTTTTAAATTGGCCATCCTTAAATTTAGCCCGGTGTAGGGGTGTGCTTAATGTACATTTGTCCTGGAATTTTAGGGAAATGGAAAGAGAAACCCACAAGATTCTTGTGTATAACTTGTTTACTGGTAAATATTTACATATATTATTTTGATCTCGAGTACTTTCAGGTCCTAACTGTGACCCTTTTTCGAGAGATGAGGTAGTCAGGCTGGTTCAAGGCCCAGCAAGAATCTTGTGGGTTTCTCTTTCCATCTTCAGAAGAAAACTGAAAGAAGTTTTTTTTTTTTTTGGGGGGGGTGTTAATGTCGATGCTGGTAAAGTTAACCTGTTAATATTGGGATAATATATGTTAAATATTATTCCAGAACTGGAAGTGACCATATCCGAGAGAAGGACGGCATCTGGGCAGTATTAGCATGGCTCTCAATCCTTGGTGTTAAGAAGACAACTGTTGAGAAGGCTTTGCACAATCACTGGCAGACTTACGGACGAAACTTCTTCACAAGGTACGTACAACCCCTGTCTACATGTGACAAACTACTGTATAAATAAGAGTACCCAAAGAAGTAGGCATTGCCTTAATCTAGAAACGTAACTTTGTTAATTACTGTTTTAACAAAAGTAAAACTAATAATACATACTATATAAATAAGAATCCACCGTGCAAAACATGTTAAACTGTATATTTATGTTTTCAGATATGATTACGAGAATTGTGAAGCAGACCCTTGCAATGCCATGATGGCAGAACTCGATGCTTTGTCAAATGATCCGTCCATGATTGGAAAGGAACTGTCCCATGGAAGCAAGACTTACAAGGTTGCCAAAGTGGACAACTTCGAGTACAAAGACCCTATTGATGGGGCTGTTGCCAAAAAGCAGGTAAGAATTAGCATATTCCTTATTGAATAGGGTTTTATGTTCTAATGAGTAGAGAGCACATTTTACCACAGCAATGTTTATAAATTGTTGTAATAATTCTTAAAAGACTTCCAGCCTTTAAGTGAATGAAATATATCAATGGTTTTCTTATGTTGATGTGAACATGAAACTTTAATCTTTGATGTATCATTATAGTACAACTATTGTAATTATAGTGTCCCATGTAAGGTACTTAACTGCAGCTTCTTTAATGTACCTATCAACGGTTTTTACTCTTCACTCATGAGTCCAGAAATGAGAATTGGCAAGTGTACCAGACTGCTCTATAATCATTTGCTTGAAGTCACAACATTGTTATTTTACTTAAGCATGCTTGGGAGAATGGGTTGGCAGACTTGAATTGGTAATTACAGCAAGCAGAACTGGGTCATGCCTCCTATTTTGTAATGTGGTTTTTATACCTTATCTCAGTTTTTTGGTTTTAGTTCTCTAAGTAGAATTTTCAGTGAAATGATTATGTGAACTGCAGCTGCTTAACAGGAACAGTAATAGCAGAAAGGTCCATGGTTCATTAATTGATGTCTTCTCAGAATATTTCATACTGCAGTCTTTGGAAGACCAAGGTAGACAGTGCTGGTTTCTTTGCAGGGTTCCATCATCACTGAGCTGCACTGGTACCCATTTTAGTTTCAATCGTTTCACGTTGTTCTCTTTACATTTTGCTGTCCATCTTGAAAATTGTTTTATTTTAGTTTTTGCCCCTCACTTTGGAACAGATACTCTGGGCCAGCCTCAAGTCAATAAATTTGACTGTAGTTTGGTCAGTGAAATACTTTACCCTGCAAAAGGGTGCCTAGTTTGGTTAAACTATTGAATAATATAATAATAATGTAGTGTGCATTGCACTGCAAACTGGAGACATTACTAAACATTTTTATCATCTCTTAGACCTGAGCTACATTGATTTTTCTGATGCACTATACCATTCCACTGATCTCCCATATCAGTTTTGTTGTCATGACTTTTCTTGGTCCAGTCGCCAGACCTATTTTAAGAGCAAGTCTTTTGTGCCAAAAGCACAAGCATCTAGAAGGGATTCAGTGATGATCAGAAAACTATGACATGATTTATTGCATAGCTTGATACCAGTTTGCCTAGTCTGATGAAAAGACAGTGTCTTCTCATCACATTTCGTACTGCTACGTTTAGAAGACTAGTGTAGACAGTACTAGTTTCTCTGTGGGAGTCCATCATCAGTGAGCTGTGTTGGTATCCAGTTTACTCCATTCACCTTGCTCTCTTCACATTTTGCTTCCCATTTTGAAAATGTTTCATTTGCTTTGGTTTTTGCCCTTCTCTCTGCAACAGATGCTTAATTTCAGCCATAAATCAATAAATTTGACTATATGAGTGTGGTCAGGGAATCACTTTACCCCACAAAGACTTGGCAAGTCTGGTAATTGAACTATTTTACCCAACAAAGGGGTTCCTGTTTGGTTAAAAAATGTAATAATAATACTATACAAGTATTCCTTGCATTGCACACTTTAGACAGTACTAAACATTTGTATCATCTCCTTGACCTGAGCTGCATTGCGTTTTGTCTTGCACTATGCTATTCCAGTTACTCTTTTTCTATGTGGCTGTCATTGTCCTTTTATTGGTTCAGTTGCCAGACCACAGTTAAGAGCAAGGCTGTTGTGCCAGCTTCATGAGTGTAGCAGGGATTAAGTGATGATAATCAGAATTATTTCATCATATTTGATTATGCACCTTGATACCGGTCGGCCTTCTCTGATGAAATGAAGTAGTTATTAACTTCAATCAAAATCTAGGCATTAGGAATTGTAGTGACCTTAAAGTTTTCTCATGCAAAACATTAAATTTGGAATACAATTGAGTCATACACAAAATATAATTGTAGCTAGTTGAAAGAAGTATAAATTGTTACATCAACTGAATAGTGCTAGTTTGACTGCTATCTCGAGTCAGATGCACATACCTACAGTACATCCTGTTTATTTTTAATTTTATACATTTTGAAATTGATCTCCCATATCTGTCAGTCTGTTTAGAAATAACAAACAGAATATGGATCTCTGTATGAGTCACTTTTACATCTCCAAGTGGCTCTGTGGTTGATGTGGGCTACAGTATTCTATCCTTGCATGGAAGATTGTTGTTATATCTAGGGAGATACATCATGCAACAGTCTTCTTGAATCAGAGGTTTTTATATGCTGTGTGACCCTGCTCTTCCTTTTAACTTGTACTTCAACTTTGTCATGATGGCACTGTAGTTGCATTTTTGTATTTATGCTTGGGACATTACACTCATGACCTTCTGAATTGTACTTCGCTTTCATTGTCATTTTTGATGTAACCTAGATGTTGTAATGCCAGGTTTAATAGAGATAATCAATCAATCAATCACATAACCTTCCTCCATTTTATGCTTTCATATAAGGAGAGGGTTCCTGTGCACTTTGTTACTTTCTCCAGAGCCCTCCTTGTTACTCAGTTGTGTGGCATTTTAGTCAGGATAAACCACTTTATAACAGTCCCTGTAGGAGGGAGAGTGCTGTCACCGCACATCACACGGTGCACTGTAGGCATTATTAAAGGCTGTTTGCACCATCCCGTCCTCCCCTGGCTGCATCACTTTCTTCAGTCAAGATGTCCAACCTCTCAAACTATTACTCTGTAGTGTAGCTGTGGGGTTTTCTCTCTGGTCAACCATTAGATCCTTGCATTTCATTTCCGTTACTTTCAGGACCTGTTTATCTTGCTGCCCAACCACTCCAGCATAAGCCCTGGATGGCCAAAAATGCCCAAGTTCTTGGCTTGATAGCCCAAATTTCAATAAATTAAACAATAGCAGTATTTCTAATTATAATATTGTATCCCTAATTTGGTGATTGTCAGTTTTTTAAAAATTAAGTTTTTTTCTTTTTTTTAATGTGTGGGATCTCTTCCTTTTGTGTTTTCCTTTACCATGAACACCTTAATATTCTTTGGAAGCTTAGAGAATTTCAAGTCAGTGGCCCCTTTGGTGGGCTTGTTCCATATGAATAGGTTTCATCTTCTGAATAATAATAATAATTAACTTGACACTACAATGTTCACCCGTTTTCAGGGAGTGCGGATTCTGATGAGCGATGGGTCCCGAGTCGTTTTCAGGTTAAGTGGCACAGGTAGTTCTGGTGCTACCGTCCGGCTGTATATTGAAAGCTACGAGTCTGACCCAAGCACTTATGCCAAAGATGCTCAGGTAAGACCTTATCCCCTTTTATAAAACTTCCAACATAAAGTACAGTAACTTTTAATTTTGTAGATTTCGTATCCACCTTTGTTCCTATTAACTCACAGAAATTAACATTTTAATGAAGAACGAGACAAATATTACTGCCCAGAGCATTTTAGTTATGCGTAGAGGGAAAGTTGTACAGTACTATTTCATGCAATTTTATAGGCACAAAGTATAGTACTGGCTGCTCATCTACAGTGGACTTATAAGTTTCTGTTGAGTGAATGCCAAATTGTTAGAACTGTCAGTGAATGATTTTTCTGGTATATAGAAGTCTGTTATTGTTGATGAAAGACATTGTAGAAGTATTTTAATGAAAGATAGACTAAATGAAAAGTACAAATTATTAAAGCAAAAATGACTACACATGGACCAAGAGTCTTTTGGAGACCTAAATATTAGCTTAATTTCAGGGGGCTGTTTCATATGCTTAGTATTAAATCATGAAATGTGATAAATTGAAGTATTTAACATTTTATTACTGACATAAATACTCTGTGCATGTGGGAAGTCGCCAGATATAATTAGGAAACCTTGCCAACTAGTGAATATTAAAAGTAGCATTTTTAGTTCAAATGTCTAACAATATTTATTAGAACTTGAATAGGTTTATTTGTATGGGTCACCACCATGCAGCCTCAGAATTGGAATCATCCCATGGTGCATTTTAAATCATTTAATCTCTGGTTTTCAAGTTATGGCAAAATAACATTTTTTGAATTTATGTATTCAGTGGTGAGATTATTTAGTAGTTTTGCTGAGCAAAGAATACAGTACTGTTACAGATTTGGTCCTTAGGTGCAATCTCTTTTATCCCCTTTACTGTACTTCCATTCATATTTTCTTTCTTCCATCTTACTTACCACCCTCTCTAACAATTGTTTCATTGTGCAATTGCGAGGTTTTCCTACTGCTACACCTTTGAAACTGTTTTACTCTCAATTTCTCTTTCAGTGCTGACCTCAGAAGTCCCAGCACTTGGCCTCTGGTCTAAATTTTATATTCACTCCATTCCAGTACTATATATAGTAATGCTGTAACAGCATATAGTGAAAATACACTTAGGGTATTTCTTTTGCTTTTCAGGAAATGTTGAAACCTCTCGTTGAAATCGCTCTCCAGTTGTCCAAGCTTCGAGAGCGCACTGGCCGTCAAGAACCAACTGTTATTACTTAAAGAATCTGTCTTCATCTGTAGAAAGTGTGACTGGATAGTGTTTAAGAAACAAAGAGTTCTAGGGAAGCAATAAGGTCTTTTTTTATTTTATAATTTCATTTAAAGTTCCCGTTCCTATTTTTGTATTTTTTTTTCCAGTCTATTGTCAGTGCTCTTTTCTCTGAAGTCTTCCAACATCTCAAAAGTTTTTGAAACCTGGTTACATTCAACTGGCCTGTTAACCTTCAGGTTGGCTGCATACTCAAAAACAGAGGTGCATCTTTAGTTTGTTTTTTTACATCGTCAACTTTTTAAATTTAAAAATGAAGTTTGGGATGAATTTGTTTTGATTTTGAGGTCACTTGGACAAAAACTGTAACTTGTAAATTAAAGCGAAGTGTTTGTGTGACCTTTGCAACTCTTGAAAGCCTGTTGGCATGTGTGTGCTAATGCGATAAAAATTGCATTCTTGTTCAACTACATAAAAAAATAGGATACAATACAACCAAAAGGAAATCTGTGGCTTGGTACGTGGTTCCCAGTTTTTTAGTCTTGTTGCCGGTGGATAGTTTAGTGGTTAATGTGTAGCAACGCACAGTTGTCTGCGATAGGAATTGGATGGGTGGTTCAAGTGCTCATTTTTTCTTTAGATTTTGGCTGGAGGCATTTTTTGTATTGAGTGAGTTTATACGCTTGCAGTGTATCACATGGGGGTGAAATGTTTTTACTACGAAAGATCAAAGTATACTTTGGAATATTCATGTATATTTTATAAATAATCAATCCTAGGAAAAGATTTTCTTGGAACGCATAGTTACATGTTCTTAATTATTACATTTTTGTACTTAAATCAGTTAATGTGTTAAGGTATTCCTTGCCACAACTGACAAGTCTTAAAAGTATTGGCAACTTTTTTCAGGTGTTCAGATTATGCTATGTTTAGGCCTTAATGCTTACATGCAAAGAAATTCAGGTCCCTTCTGGAAATCGAAGCCATTCTGTAGTCATTTGAGTTCCATGGAGAATGTGGCATTAGTAAATTAATTATGTATCAAGTTAAGAGCACGATGCCAGTATTGTGTGGCTAACTGTAGTACAGTATTAGATGAAATTATGGCATACAGTATTAGATGAAATTATTGCATTTAATAAGTAAATTACTGTAATTCATAACGAGGTACAGTACATTTACGTATTGTGTTCATACTGTTTGATGCATTTTTTTGGGAAGCTCTAAAATTAAATGGTCACCAAGCAAGAGTTTCTGTAGCTTCATTTACTTTGGAAAGTTTTCTTTATGACCTACAGACAGTTGGAATATAGTCACTGACATCATGCTGTAGGTAGCCTGCATGTGACATTTCTTTGTTGCCATACTTATTGTAAAGTCACTGGTTTTCTTGTACATCACATACATTCTAGTCTTTGAAACATCAAGTATTTTTGAAGATTGTTTTTTATGAAATTATTTATAGAGGATTTAGTTACATTGCCCATGTACACTGCCAGAATAAAAAAAGAAAATCTTGATACAATGTCAGTTTCATATCCTAAAATCAAGTTCAGGCCACAAGGTGTTTGTTGTGTATGTAAACTTCAGCCAAAGATACTTATTATTTTTGACCTTCATCTGAATGGAAAACCTGCTTCATAAGGCAAACAGGTAACAGATGGAAATTAATTCACTCTGTTTTCTTCCGACTAGTATACCTTCAGATTGAAATAACTTTACCGGACTGTCTTCCGCAATGACTTTCTGGGCCTCAGTGACTTCTCCCTGCTACTTCATGTTCTATTCTGACTGAATGCTGTTCTCTGAGCAAACCATCACTACCTTGCGAGAAGACCTCAGTCCTCTTTCCAGACTCTGACCACTACTGCCTCTCCAAAATTCATTTGTGATCCTCTCTCCCCCATGCCCTTCAGTAACAAATCTTGGCAGTTTGCAGTCACACTCTTGAAAATTTCCTTATTCACTTTTAGTGACCATATGTCTAGTGCATAAAGAACTGCCAGCATCAGCCAGTACTTCAAGGAGCCCTGTAACTATATATGATAACAAGACTCCATTTGAATAGGAAGAAAATTACATGAAAAAATTTTTGGTACAATATTTTCTACAAAAGAACACTGTCAAACCATAAAGGACTTGATTATCAATACATTTGGAATATCAGAATGATAAAAAATACTTGTAAACTATCAATTATTTTGAAAAATGTAGAGGAATAATTAAGCATGGCAACAAAATTTTACAGTACAATTCATAACCTTCAATGCAACAAATTTTCACTTCCCCAAGATTTAAAACTTATTCCACTAACTACTCTCCCACCAACATACCCTAGGGGTAAAACTCAATATGCTTTTACAACATTCTGACTATTTTTATTAAGTCTTGACATACAAAAAACAATAATTCATCGTCACACAAAGCCAAACGTCATGATTCAGTCGTTACCACACGTTCCACCCGAGAGAATTGATGAATTAAACTCCTGTATTTGTAGTCTGTAAGAAACTCTTAAATACTGTACTCTTTTATAAAAAATAATCATTACAGCACTTGCAACTCAGTAACCACCCTCTCAATTGAATAGAAAAATTCCCTTTCTGAAAAGTTTTAGAATCTCAAAAAATAATAAAAGATAAAATCAGTTCCAAAGATCAACACACTCATACTTAGCTTCTTTGAACATTCACACACCACTGATTTAGATATACACAACATGAATGTAAAGGTCTCGCGCGCAACTCACTCGAAACAACTAACTCTGTATATACAGATCTCTGCACAGCCAAAAATGACCGAAGCTCAATCTAAAGAAAGTGGAAATGGTTTTTTAAAAATGCAATAAAACGAAGTAAGCTCCATACAATATACCCACTGATTGCTTACGAGCAAAGAAGAAAAAAATGACTTTTCGGGAATAGTTGATACAACTGACCCAGAGATAACATTCAGGCAGTCAGCAACTCATGAAAAGCATTGTTACATCCTAGTATTCTAATTAGATAAAAGTTTCATACATGATCCTGTCATCAACACAAAGACCAGTAGGATTTTGAACTGATACCACACTTTGGCTGGTGTCTCTGTGCCACACAAAATTAGTTGTGGAATCTCAGTGGGTTTTCCCAAGAGGTCTAAAGTCGTCAAAAACGCAAGAACATTTGCTGCCTTCAGATGAAATTAAATACTGGTTGATAAATAGCAAAGCAGATACGATAACAAATATAAATTACAATGGTGTAAAGAACTGACTTCGTTAATGTGCAGCCACAAATATAGTCTTTCTTGATCAAATATGATAGGCTCGATGGAACAACCTTGTCAACAAGAGATCAAGGCCACTAAGAGGCCTGGGTTGCCTACAAAACCAGCTTGGAGCCATGGGAAGCCGGTGTAACGTAGTGCCAACACTTTTAACTTTCTTCACACGATATAGTTCGCAGCTAGAGAATGCTGTCCCTGACACCACAGACTGCATAAATACAATTAAAACCTACTCAATACGAGGCTTGATTGCTCTTCTTATCAGCAAAGAAATTCTTGAGAATCATGACCTGCCCGACAGCAATGACCAAAATTCCCAGAGTTTCTCCCATAGCCCAGAAGAGGACGCGCTCGTTGAGGTCCTCTGCTCTCTTGCGCCCCTGTGCTTCCCGCAGCCGATGATGGGTCTGGTAGTCTAAGATGGAATTCAAGTTTTCGTGGATCTTTTGAGACGATGACTCCATCTGAAAGATGTAAACAAACTTCAATTTCTGCCATCTTACCTGTTGGGGATGAAGGGCCCTGTAGGTGGTACAGTATTTGAGGTTTTCACAAAATACACAAGGTCCTCAACTGCATCGCTTTCTGCCTTTTACTTTTTATTTACTCATTCTCTCTGGTCTCCCTCAACCTAGTTGTCCATCTTCTCTAACAAATGTATGTAATATCTTAAAGGTCATTAATATAATTTCTATGCTTATACAGCTTGCACAAAAGCTTAGTTCTCTGACAAGAGGCAAACACTAAAACTAATAGTACTTACTGAAGTTGGACAACTTTGTAATTGGTAAAACCATGTACATTTTACAGTTTATCACTATGGAACACTAGGAAAATTTTATTCATATTTTGCAAGGATAATCAAAGGAATTGATAGTATGTCTGTGTGCATGTATGTTAGAGAGAGAGAGAGAGAGAAAACAATCCCTCAGGCGTGTATGACTGTCGACATGTTTTTTACACTTGGATCTTGAGTGCAAGCAAGGAGATTAATTATGCCATTATGCCACAACACATTAACTTACTATTGGCAAACGGCAGAATTTAAAATTATAACCCAACTTTTCACAAGGAAGTCGTTTAAACAAACAATCCAAGGCATGTGTTTGTTTCCTGACATGCAGATGAGTTACTTTTACAGTGCTAAAAAATCGTAAAAAGCAGGTGTCACTCGATAGCTATTTTACTGTAACAAAAATAAGTGATTCGGCTAATCGAGTGTAAGTGAAAGAACCAGGCAAAACGTAGTGAAATAGAAAAATCATGTGAGCCCGGCCCCAGCTGGGAAATCAATGGGAAGCAGACCCCACCTCTCAACCAATAGTAACCCACCACCATCCCCTCCCTCCCCTCTCTACCGTCTAAATCCGTGCAGTCCCGAACACTCGCTCAAGTACGACTCTTTCGATTTTTTATTGTTACTGTATTGCATAGACAAGTCCCAAGGTTGCCAGATACTTAAATTCATAGAGGATTGTGAAAATTATAGTTTGGAATGTCTTGCTTGTCTTTGAGAATAAATCTGGTGATCTTGCTAGTTACCATATTTATATCAAGTAACTTAAAAAGTTGGTGGGGGTGGCATGCCTCAGTGGAAATTCACTGGGCTCACACTTGAAAGATCTGCAGTTCACCCAATCTACCAACCCCACTGTAACTATGTACCACTGTTGGCTGGGAACCAAAGGCAGGTCAGAATGCAGCCTACTTGCATGCCTCTCTATAAGACATATTCCCATGTATCATTCAATGGCATGGGACTGACAATGACTTTTGAGTTTAACAAGACTAAGCCTAACTTCAAGCCTCCAGGCTTGACCAAAGAATTAGGACGAAGGGGAAATGAGTGCTAGGTGAAGTTTACAAAATTAGATGGATAACTGGAAAGGAAAAAAGGGAATGGATGCCTAGTAAGTGGGATAAAGTAACACAGCTAAGGGGGAAAAGACACATTAATGAACCTTTAGTAGTGTCTACACATTGATAGATAAGGTACACCTCCAGCAGTACAGTACCTTCCAAGGGTCCTGTCAGTTGTTGGTAACCAAAGAATTATAGTGACAAACTTAAATATGTGGGCATTCTGTCTGCAAAATCTTTTGGTATAGGGGTATCAGTCACTCCAGAGCAAACAAGCTACATTGACAAGAATAACAACCGAAGCATATCAGGCAACTTAAGATCCAAGAGTTTAGTTATAGGTTGTTGATAGTAATGTCACCAAGTTTGATGTGCAAGCAAGGAGAGATTAGCCTAAGATTTATAAAATAGTAATTAGTGATGGGATTTGAAAACTGGGGATCCACATTTAGGAGAGTCTGACCAACCTACAGTAGTCATATGAAGAGTCTTGGTGGGGAGCATGTGAATATGGACTCCCATCACAAAAAATCAAAAGAAGGAAATGAGATAATTGTATAGAATAAAGTAAAAATTTTCTAGTGTATGAAAATGTAGGACAGTGCACAAAGAATAAGACATCATTAAGAGGAGGTGCAGGGACAGCATGTTTGTGACCTGAGGTAAACATTGTTAGATATTACAGAGTAGTTTAAGGAAAAGAACCTTAAAAGGGAAAAATCCAGTGCAATCTTTTACTGGGCTTATCTTAAGCAATCCTTCCCTAAGTTTATCCATACTCTGTTAACAATTTCAACCAACAAAAATTGAGAACACATGTGAAAGGAGAGAAATACTTTTAAAGCAAGACAATTTCCTAGTACTATTACTACTCATCTTGTAATCTTCATGATAGCCATTATGAGAAATATTACTTCTTACCATACAATTTTCTTCACACCTCAAAACAGGGTATCAATTAATCTACAAAACCATTTCATGCTTATCATTGCTCTCATCTACAAGCTGATAGGACATGCAAAGGACCAGAAGGAAAAAAGGAATGTGCAAGGAAAAAAAAAAAGTGGAGTTAAAAGCCTCTGAAATGATGAAACCTGTCTCAGGAAAAATTACAATTTTAATAAAAATTAATGCACTCTGGTTTCGTTTTCACAACATAAAATCATATGAATCAAGATAAAACTTGAAATATATTACCCTGCACCAGGAAAATTAATTCAGATCACCTCTAATTAGGAAAACTAACTGATAAAGCTAGGACACCAGTTGGTTAAATATCACTTCAACCATCGCTCAAAGTTGGCGCAAACTGTGCACACATACTAACCTGAGTCATCGCTGTATAATGATCCCCTACCCCCGGTAGCTGGGGCTCATCTCCAACTTGGAAATCTACGTAGATGAGCTTGTGGCTAAAGGTTGAAAATTCATTACTGAAGCACACCTGCAATACATAAAATTTATACAATACAACTGTTAACCACAAATCAAATACACCACAAATTCACCAACAAAATAACCAAATGTTATAGAAAAATTATTTACTCTTGATGCAATGCTACAGAGATTGAAAGAATAACACAGTGGAAAGTTCCATCTTGTAGGACAAATCAAGGGAGGGAGAGAAGGTGAGAGGGAGAAATGTATGGATGGAATAAGGAAAATAAGTGGAGGACATAACAGCCACAAGAATGCAGCACGTGGCAATAAACAGAAGAGATTGGAAGTCCATGACTGCCAATATCTTAGAAGATATGACACACTGAATTATCTCAAACATGATGCACAAGGCACCACTCTGGAGGTACATTCCTTTATGGGTTTTTACTGCATGAACTAATGTACTTCAAAGCTGCAAGGAAAATAGTCTGGTCACTTGCATAAACTACGTATACATCATCATGCTTATGGTGCAGCATTTAAATATCCTTCTCGCATTTATACACAATGTTTAATGCTACACTGTGCAAAAGTGATTACATTAGCAGGAGATTTGTAGGAACTGCCAGTCTAATCTTATCCAACTAAAACACTGGGATAAAAAATACTGATGTACAATATCTACGCAAAACAAAGGAAATATTCAGCATCAATAAAACTCCAGTTTAATGTCCAGGAAAAAACTGCAAATATCTACACTACATAAACTGAAAACACAAACTTACCTGGTAAGTTCCAGTATGCTCTGGGGTAAATTGGAATTGGCCATATTGCTGCTTTATTTCGCGATATAAAATCTGTCTGGATGGCCCCTCCAGTATCACGTCGACATCATAATGCCCCCCAGTTACAACCTGTCGAGAGCAAAATATTACAGCATTCAAAGAATTCTATTCTACAGAGGGAGATTCATCGATTAACTGACTCACTGTGCTACACCACACAATTTCATTAATGAATATTCAGTGTACAGCGAACACCCTGTATTCGTGGGGGATGCGTACCGCACCCCCCGGTGAACAGCTAAAATCCGCGAATACTTAAAACCCCTCTAAAAACACTTAGAACTGCCCATTTTGATAGTTTAAACACAAGAAAAACCCTGTAGAAATGCTTATACCTGAGTATTTTAATAGTTTTATCACAAAAAGTGCATCTATTCATGAACATTATATGAAAATACAGTAATTAGTGAATATTTCTCAGTGAAAAATACTGCAAATGGGCGAATTTTCCGCAAATTAATGGGTAGATATGTTCCACAGAGAAACCCGCGAATGCGTGAGTCCGCGAATCGTGAGAATGCGAATATGGGAGGTTTACTGTACACTTAATTGAGAGGCCAATAGCTGAGGCAACCCAATGCACTTATTTAAATCGAACCTAAAGAGAAAATTTAGGTAAAGAAAAACAATGAGGCTAAACCCTTAGGAAAATAAACAGACCCAGCTTAAATACTAGACCGCTTGCAACAGTCCAGGAATAAAGACTTTCCAAAGCCTGACAGCACAGGGAAAGAAAGAGTAGGCTCCATAATGCAGGGTTTACTAATTTCCACAATGTTTATATAATTATGGTCAAATAAAATAGTCTATGTTTAAGATGGTGGTTTCATGAGAATATATATCACAGGCATAAATACAGCAAACTTAATACTAGAGTGTCTTGAGAATTCTGGTGGGGAGGTTTTGTTTTAAATTTGCTTGAACTCAGTGGAAACAGGCACAAGACTATATTGTCTACAGTAAAACAAGCTACCCATGCCCTATTATCATCCTGCAACTTGATATATTAATTTCTTCACATATCTAAACCCTTTTCCAGGAAAAGAAGGAGCTTCAACTTGTGCTCATACACAGACAACCCCTTTTAGCAAATTTCCTGTCCCGAAGTGACTAATTATGCTGTGTTCGGCCTGAAGGCTCGCCAAAAGATGCCTACCACCTTCACTGAGTGCATCACTCTCCTTCATGCTACAAGCATTCTAGTGCTTTCAAGCTTTTATGCCTCTTTCATTCTAATATTCAAGCCATTCCATCCACTTATCACATTTAGGTAAGGTAAATAAAACACCAATCCCACCTGAAAAAAAGATCAGCATAAGAAAATTTGAAATTTTACGATAGCTTAACCATACGTTGCCCAACACAAAATGGATGAGTGCACACATACTGTACTGATGTACACCAAGAATGAATACTTAGTTTCTGATCATTATCTGGTAATTCTGACACTATTTGTTTGAAATTAATGCCTTCATATATCCTGTGTAAAATTACATACTGACTATTGCAATGCACATACAGAAGTTCCACAACAAAATCCACTTTTATTCCAAATTTCACATGGTAACCTTGAAAGGCTGAATGCAAGAGGCTGGAAGTAAAAAAAAAAAAAAATGAATTCCAGACAGGGTACTAACTCTTGCAGAATACAAAAACATTGCTAAGCTCTTTGATATTGACAGCATGCGTCTTCAGAGCCCATATAAGGCAACACATACTTCCACTTTTGTTATATGATACTTAGAATACTGTAACAACTGTGACATAACCTCAAAGATATCAGGGGCCTGTTGCAGAAAACAATGAATTAATACCAGCGCAGCAAATATCTTTCTACATAAACAACCTATGTTACGTCACTTGAAGACACCTGATTTTGTATGCACTTGGTCAAAGGAATTGGCAAAAAATAAGCATGCAGATTACTCCAGAATCCAATCCATACCCTATCATGAAAAACTAATAAAACATGACAAACACACAACTGATAAAACCACATGCAAAACAAACACCCTATAGTACGTTCCCAAGTAGTAAAATTAGTATGCATCGTATTCACTACAGCACTGTGGGGAGGTATATTCTGCATGTTGATGAAGTCTCAGGTGCCACCCTAAGTCCTAACTCATAAACAGCCTCAATTAATCTGGTCCTTGGTATACTTCCCTTTCACTTACATCATATTACTTTTTAAGAGCCTCAGAAAAACAGAATTCCAGCCATCATTTCTAAGCTGAAGGGTAAGGACTGGGGCCTATGAGGTCATTAAGAGTCAGAGGTTTGCAGGGTGTAACAGGAGGAAGACCTCGCAGTTGCACTATGAAACGATTGTCAGAAGAGGGTGGAAAGTAAGATGGAAGAAAGAGAATATGAAAGAAGGTACAGTAAAAGGAATGAAAGGGGTTGCAGCTAGGGGGCCAAAGGGATGCTAAAAAAAAACCTTAAGTAATGCCTACAGTGCACTGCGTGAGGTGCATTAACGGTGCTACCCCCTACAGGGGGGTACTGACAACATGGGGCCTTCACTCTTTAATTAGCCAACTGATTATTGAACAACATAGCAAAATACAGGTGCTGTATGTTAAAAAATATCAAAAAGCTATGGGTCAAGTTAATGTATGTTAAAAAATATCAAAAAGCTATGGGTCAAGTTAATAAGTAAAAATACTCAAGCCTGTGACGGCATATTCTGGACCATGAATCTGAATAAAAAAATAAAATAAAATAAATTACACTGTTGATGGATAAAGATATATGCAGTATTGCTAATAAGTACATGCAGGCTACTCCCTATAATAAACTAAAAATTTCAAAAACTCAATCTAATCTTACACCCATTCAGTCTGCAGTTCTGAGTGTCCTGTTATAACAACAGCATTTATGTTAAACCCAGGTACTAATAACAAACGGATTACAGTCTATTAGGCTATTCTTAAAGGGACTGCACTTCAGCTACTTTTGTTAGATAAGAATAAATATGACGTTTTAATAATAAAATAAAGTTTTATATATACTTACCAAGTAATTACATAGCTACAGTTTCCACTTGAACAGCACCTTAGATTCAAAATTTTGTCGGTAGCGCTTCAATATAGTTTGTGTAGGTGATCAGCCTGTCCCACTAACAGAATATTGGAATGACCTAGCAAACAGTTCTCATTCGGTTTATGACTTATGACCATTAGAGGGGGGGAGGGAGGGCTCTGATTCTGTAATTACTTGGTAAGTGGATATAAAACTATTTTATTATAAAAATGTCATTTTTATATAAGTAGCTTACCAAGTAATTACATAGCTGAATCCCACACTGACAGGAGGTGGAATACATGGACATAATATTCTACTCCAAAAACATTAAGTCTTGTAATGAATTTGAAATAGAAAAGTTGCTAGCACTGAATACAATGCTTGTTGTTCCTTATTAGTTAAGAGAGCCTGCAGTATAAAACTGCAATGGTTGTCGCTCAACTTGACCTGTAGTGGCGTGGCAGTAGAGCCAAGGGTCGCCTCTACTTAAGTGGGAGCTTTGTAGCGAAGGAGTACTCTGATGGCTACCAAAGCGTCAGTGGAAGTTATGCAGCTAAGGAGTTATCCAATAGCTAGCAAAACTTCAATAGGTGCCCTTGCCCTGGGCGCAGTACCAACATAAAAAACAACCAGATACACTGTCACCCACACTGAAATAACACCACAACCCATCCAATGAGTGCAGTGGGTACTCCAGGTACTTTGTACCTCCTGGCTCCTAAAAAGCTCTATACAGTACCTCACTAGAAGGTGAAGAGATAGGGGGAGGAAATCTTATGCTTCCTCCTCCCATACCATGCCAGTCACTATCCTGTAGTACTGCAGAATTTACAAGCCACTTAGCTGGCACCAGGACAGTTGTGGAAACTCATGGATTAGTATAAATATCGTCAGCAGCTCGAGGCTCTGGAAGCTCTAAAGCTGGCGCCCGAAGAGCTGGGTACCAATGGAGCTAGTAGTTCAAGCTTCATTTCTTAAGATACTGAGATGCAAAGGACGATTATACTTCTAGTAAGTCGATGCAGAATGGATACGTGGCTACGAGACGTGAAGGACGATATACTTCCAGTAGGCTGATGACAAATGGAAGTAAGGGACATATGTGCCTGAAAGCTAAATAAGTAGAGGCTGCTCTGATGACCTTAGCTTTCACTAACAGACGGCAAAGTTGTTTTCCTGAATCTGAGAGTGTTTCAGAAATTCTCTTTATGATGAAGGACAATGCAATCTAAATCCCAGGGCGAGGGGTTCTTGACCAAACATCAAAGGATAAGAAGCCCCTCTAGATTATCAAGTCCTGTTCAGGTAAATACCTAAAAAATCCAATTGGACAGAGAGTTCACTCTCTTCCCTCAGAGTTGGTGAGTGCTCCTGGGTGCTTGGAGCATGCGCTGGCACCTGGTTATAGCTGGTGTCAGGCGACCTGGACACCAGGGGAGTTATGAATTCGGGAGCTGGACGGGGCTCCTGGAAGCCAAGGATGTCCGTTAAGCTCTAAGGGAGAAAGAACAGATCCTTGTTCTTGGCTAAAATCAAAGGGGGGAAAAAAATGAGGATAACACATCCCTTGCTTCCTAGCTGGGTGTGAAAAGGGCTTGAGAGGTCAATGAAAAGAAGAAAGATCCAGGTCCCTGTGCTTAACCAGAGATAAGCATAGGTCGGTACCTCTTCAAGGAAAGTGAGAGAACTAGATCTTCTTAGAAACAGAAGTAATCTGCAGCATGGTCAGAGGTGTCGAAATAGAAGATGCGAAGAGTTTGAGACACCAGCTTTGGAAGACGACCACTAAGTCTGGGAGACGGAGGAAGAGGGTGGCTTCTGAATCTTGTAATAGCCTCTGCAACAAGTCTTGAGGACTCTTTGGAAGACAATAACTATGGACAGTCCGGCGCCTGTCTGGGCAAGGGCGGACCACCCCTGGTAGTATCTATGAAGCTAGGAAGCTATGTTGTCCACCAACAACCTTAAGTAACTGGAAACTGAGACTGTTCAGTGCTTCCTCGATCATGTAGTAGGTACCTTTAAGAGACAAACAGGTCCAAGGTTGGCTTGCGTCTTACAGTAAAGAGATTCTGACAACTCAGGGGATCGAACGACCATGATGGGAAGGACAAGCTTCTGACAGCCCAGTACGTCCTTCAACGCTTAGTCCCTGAATAAATCTAATGACTAGAAGACTTGATTGATCTGTCAACGGAGGAAGAACTCTGCTGACTGGTCAAGAGGGAATGCTGGATCCAGCTTCCTGCTTAAGTAGATGTGTTAGGACTGAGGTCTAACCCAAATAGACTACCATACAGCTAGGGTCGAGCAATACTAGAGCGTCACTAGTCTACACTGTGATCCGTAACTAACCACACTGGAATCCTGAGAGTGTCAATGGAGCCTCTTGTCCACACTGGGATCCTTGGCTTGTTCACTGGCAAGCACACCTTTATGGAAGCCTTTTCAATCGCTGTCCATCGAGACCTGCGAACAACAGGCTCAACTGAGGGGCAACTATCCGGGGGCAAAACCCTTTTGGACTCCCATGGACCAACAGTTATGCCTCTTACCAGGTTTAGAGGAGTCTGACGGGCTATCTGCCGATACCTGGGACTGCAACAGGCACAACTGAGGGGGCAACTACCCATGTGGAACCCCCAACCTCCCTTGGACTTCCAGTATGCATCCTCCCAGGAACTGTGGGGAGTTTGACAGGGACCTTCTGTCTGGGAGCATCTGGGGACTACGCTTCACTATAACAAGGTTAACATCTGTTAACCAAGACACAAGACTGGCAAAGGTATAGAAAGGGAAGTAAGGGAGCCAGGTGCGAGAGCAAGTGGTAAGACGGCTAGTAGGAGAGAATTGGCTACAGGGCGCTAACGCCGGCACCGAGCGTATGAGAGAGGGTGCTGTGGGAGAAGCTGGCGCCCAAGATCAGAGCCAGCAAGGTAGTAGGACCGTAGCGTGAGCTGGTTCTCGGCTGTCGAGAACGTCGACTTGTAGCCGCCAACAAAAACCCCCAATTCTCTCCTAACTACCTTCTGCCTAACACTTTCACTTCTGCAAAGGAAAGTGCGATGGTTATGTCAGCAAAGGAGTGTGTGATGGTTATGTCAAAAATTTTACCGGAGGCTTCCAGGAAGCATAAGTCCGGTAAATAAATCGTAACTGCAAAAGTTACAGGCCTAAAGAAATGGCAAAATACCCAAGAACTACTTTCAAGGCAATCATCGGTGGCTTGCGTGAAGCATATGGCCCATAAACAAATCATAAATTGCCAAAATTATGGCCTAATGAAAGATAATAATGCAATGTTGTAACATCTGAAAATTACTTTAAGGCAAGACCATCATCAGCGTCTCGCCAGTAGCCTATGGTCCATAAACAATTCATGAATTGCAAAAGCTAATACCTAGCAAAAAGGCGTAACATACATCGATTACTTAATAACGGAATGCCGTAACATACGAGAATTAGTTCTTTAGACAAAACTATTATCTACGGCTCGTTAGTAATTAAGGCTGTAAAAAATTCATAATTTGCAAAGGTTATGGCCTAATGAAAAGCCTAACATAGACCAATTATTTTATAATGGTGTGTCTAGACCAATTACTTTATAATGGAGTGTCGTAACACTCGAGAATTACTTTTAAAAACAAATCTATTATCGGCAGTTCACTAGTAGTTTATAGCCGGAAAACAATTCATAAATTGCCAAAATTATAGCCTAATGAAAATGCCTAACAAACAATTTACTTTTATAATGAATGTCATAATATCTGAGAATTACTTTTAAGGCAACACTATTGGTGTCGCCACAAGCACAACCGGTAAACAAACCATAAATGCAAACGGCGTCGTTTACTGGCGGCTCAATGATGACTGAATCAACGTAAAACAAAATAAGAAAAACAACTCATCCTGAAAGATTTCAGCTTGAAGGCTACAATATACGCGTTCCGATGGTTGATTTAAAGAATCCTCCATCGCAATCCGGTAAAATAACTGGAAAATAATGAAAGAAGCTCCCGCCAGACAAGCTGTTGCCACCACAGACAGCAGGAAATGAATGAGAATTGTTTCCTAAGTCGTTCCAATATTCCGCTGGTGGGGAGGGGTGATCACCTAAACAAACTATATTGAAGCGCTACCGCAAAATTTTGAATCTAAGCTGCTGCTCAAGTGGAAACTATAGCTATGTAATTACTTGGTAAATTATATAAAACAAAAAATTTTTCTGCTACTGGGAACAATGGAACATCAATGTGAAAGATTTTGCTAATTTCTACAGTGTTCAATACTTGTATGAAAAAGATTTTTAAAATTATGCCATTACAGCTCATAGACACAGTTTTCTTATGATTGCAGTGGTAGTGACCAAACCAATCTAGCATAGGAGAAACAATCCTATTCTCAAAGTCTAAGGTATAAACAGGCTTTGCAAAAGATTAAGATTTTGTGTAGTCGACGGCCAGTCAGGTAGAAAAGGGCTCCAAGTTTCATAAGGTGGGGCAGAGGTTCCAGAAGGCTCTAAGCCCCTGTCAGGTAAAATATATATCCTGAGTGAAAGACTGGAATACTGTAACTGGTGGGGTACTAGTATTGCTCTCCTAAGCAAAAGAAAAAATAAAAATAAAAAAATAAAAAAGAATACAATGCACAAGACGATAAGAATGATAACCAGTGCTATGTAGACTACCAACTATTATTGATAAACTATTTTAACAACAGTGTATGGGACTATCTGAATATATAGCAAGGAATTGGAAAATGAAATTTTTTAGCACACAACACAAGCAATCAACAAACGGGTCCAGATTTAAAAATTTAACACATTTATCAAAAACTTTTCTATAAAACAATGAAAAAGTATTTCAAATGCCCCTCCAATAATAAATAGGAATGATAAAGATAAACATGAGATAAGCAGTCAGAAAAATATACAGGTATTTGACAAAAATTGCAACACCATTACCCAAACATTTAAAGATCAAGAATTTTGGTAATATAATAAATTTTAACTTTAAACAATAATCATAATCTGTAGCTGAAAATATACTTTTCCAATGTTTTAGTATGTTTCAAAAGTTAAAAACATTCATTCCTGTAACAAATTTGTAGCTTTAGATGTACTGGACAGCATTACATCCAAAAATTATGGGGACCACAGTGATAAAGATTTTGGGTATGGGCAAAAACACAGAACTAGTGATATGCATGTATATTCTCACTATGAAAATGCTCAATAAGCCTTAAGAACTTGCATTAGTATCAGGGGATGTTAGAATACAACCTGGTAACTTATAAGTTTTGCAATTCCTCCATTGCAAAAACCAGGTTCTCACTGCGGTGTCCCACAAACATCAAAAATGTCCAAGTATGCACAAAAATTGAGTGCAAAATTTTGCAAAATAGCCAACATAACCCTTAGTACAAAAGTTACATGTCCGCAGCAAAGAGCCGTGACTGAGATCTGAGAGTATTATTTTCTTGCAATGCCTAAATTCCAAAACTTAGAATAAAAACCCGTTACATTTCATCGATGCTCACGTATCCACATTTCCAGATGAAATAACAAAAGACATTGGAAATAGGCTATTCATCCCTATCTAAGGCCCAAACTAATGCAGTAGGAAAAAAACAAAATCTGATTGGGAGTCCCATCTCCACATTTGTTGAAACAATTACTTGGAAACATTTTCTAAGTACCGATATCCATTAAATACCTCGGTAACAGTAAATTTGCAAAGGATTTTAGTAAACTTTGCGTATTAAAACACATTAGGGAGACAAGAAAAAAATTAACTTGCAACATCAAGAAATGTTATTTAATAATTAAATAATACTGACCCTACTGACATTTTTATCAATGAAATTTATCTAAGTCAGATTATGCCAATAGGATACAACCTGGGCTCCCACAGGGGGCAGTGTCCTAACCCATGGGAGTTTCTGGCTCAGTCTTGAACTTTAACAGGGCGAAGGTTATACGAGACAGACTGATCTATGTCTGGACCGTCAGACGGTACAGGTTTGGTCCACCGTACCCAAACAGGGTGTAGAAGGGAAAGACTTCACCCACACCCATGAAAATACCCACAGATCGTATATCCGTACACATGCCCAGTGCCAATACCCCCCCAAAGCCTGGCCTGAGCTCCCATAGGGCTACCTAACCTGACGTAGCCTGACCAATGTTAGTAAATAACTTTGGGTACCGACTAGTAGCGGCCGTTGCCCCACCTCACCTGGAATTCTAGGGAGGACTCGGTGCCCTTCTCGATGTCCTCGTAGAAGCACTCTTTGGCGTTGTCGGGTAACTCGAAGGTCAGTTCGACCCCAGAGGTAAGTGTCATGCAGGTCGCCAGCAGAACCACCGCCGTCGCCAGCCACCAGTTCCCTCTCTCCATATTTTGTTCTTTTCCGGCTGTTCTCTTCACTCGGAAACCATCAGCTGAACATAGTTGTGCCTCTTCTACGTCCGCTGCAGCCGCCACGGGGGTGAAAACAGGCCAAACTCCCAAAATACGGCCGAATTTTGACAGGAGGATCGCGTCTTCTGCTACAGAGACGTGGCCGGAAACACTCTATCGGACACGTTTTCACGGTGGCTGGAAGGCATTTGTGACGTCATCGAGGCCTCCAGCCAATCAGGTGGCGTTCTGGGGAGGCGCTGGCCAATCAGCGTCGCGGGAGTTGAAGTTTGAGGCGGCCGTCATGTTTACGGCGAAAACGCAACCAAAATAGAGCGGTGGTGGTGTCATCTATTGGGGAAAACAGAAAATTTTTGTCCGAATGCTTTTAAGAAATATGTTCCATACTTCACACTATAACATTCTACTTTTTACCATTTTTGACTTATGAGTATTAACATATGATAACTAATCATATAAATTTAAATATTATACGGTACATGATTTACCTTTGTTCTCAATAAGATGTCAATAAAAACATACGAATCCAAGGACACCAAACGCACCATTAATGCCGCAGGAGCTGAGATGCTGACGTTGAGCGGTTGCCGAAAGATATTTCTATTAAACCGGCGTCTTGTAACACTTGTTCAATCACCTATACAAACCACGACGGCAATTACTCCTCGTGCAAACCTTACGTGACAAAATTAGTTGAAAAATACACCTACTCGAACATAACTAATATCTATCAGATGTGAGAACAATGACTTGAAAAATAACGAGGATAAATATGCTCCGATTACAGGAAAATTCTTTAGTCATTAACGAATACCTGATCTGTTTTCATTTCTGTCATTCATATGGTCTTTATTTACGTTTATTATTGCCTCTTCTGGTCAAAAGTGTTTTCTGGTAAGAACGTAAAGACTCCCTAAGTGAAAGGCCAGATTTAATAAATGGCACAGTTGATTGCGAAACATACATCACGCCTTGTCGCCGTTTTCTTTATGCTTTCGTCTAAACATTTTGTTAATATTTTTACTTTTATTCTCTTATTCTTCCTCAACTCCTTCCTAAATATAAAATAGCTACACAAAAATCCTTTAAATCACCAATAATAAATATAGAGGGACCAGCTTGAGGGGCCGAATGGGATTTAATAGCAGACCCCCCAAAAAAAACAGATGTGTAAGGTGGATACAATAAAAAAAATCATTCAATTCCTGCTCTCTCAACATGACCTGACCACCTAGAGTCGCACGCTTTACCATCTTCATGTGACCTCTGATCTTATCCGGCTTCATTGTGACCCACGCCAGGCCCACCAATCTCTTTTGACCTGCCGAGAGAATTTTAACAATATTCCCATCTTTAGCTGATGGGTCAGAATGAGGAACAAAAGTCGAGCGTTGATAGACCCATGTTGCCAGCTGTTACTGTCCATCTCAGTCACAATGAGGCCTGTAAAGCCAATTTTGTGAGTGAATGAATAATCTGTCCTTTTCAAACGTTTGTAATTATTTTCTGTTTGTGGGGACAGGGGAGGGGGTGTCAGATGGCAACACTTATATGCATGCCGTGAGGATATGTGCTCGACTGAGCCATAGTCAAGAAGTTTAAACATTGCCATAGCGGCGCTCTGAAGTTTACGGGAAGTTTTAATCTACTGTATAGCTATAAATTGCCTTTATTTGTTTTATATTAGGTTTACCAGCGTACCCAAACCGTCAGCAATAAGGGTATGAAAAGAGAGGGTCGAGAATTAGATACATCTTCAGTCTGCACACTTAAATCTGGGCAAATTGTTGAGTAACACCCGTAGCCTATTCCAATATTATACAAAGGGATATTATATATATATATATATATATATATATATATATATATATATATATATATATATATATATATATTATATATATATATATATATATATATATATATATATATATATATATATATATATATATATATATATATATATATATATATATATATATATATATATATGGGTGAAAAGCCATCCTCGATTTTTTTGCCTAACTTGTAGAATAGGAACGACTTAATCTGATTAATACGTGGTGCAGGTGTTCATAGTCATTAAGAACACCTGTTCTGATAAAAATATAAAAGTATATATACACAACACATATATATATATATATATATATATATATATATATATATATATATATATATATATATATATATATATATAAAATGTATTAAAATGTAATTATTTTGAAATGTTAACCCACCAGTGAATTCAATTCCAACATCCTACACCTGTTAGGCCACGCCATCTCACACGTACCCCTACGTTCAAACTCCACACTTTTATCCCATTTGGAGTAAATGGCTCATCACCCAGTTTCTTTGTTACCAAGCTTAGGAATTTTCTCCTTTTTTTTTTATATTTTTATGATATTGAAGGCATTATAAACAACCACCCACCTGGGTTTAACGAATTTGTTCTGGAAGAATTTGACTCTTTATGACTCATTAACCCCATGTTATCAGCAATCAGCTGTTTTTGACAAAGTAAGTATATCTTAGTTTAACCAGACCACTGAGCTGATTAACAGCTCTGACAGGTGACAGGTATTGCCACGGAGTGGAGGCGCCGGGAGGGGGTCTGACCTCATTAGCCTATGTATATATATATCGACCTTACTTCCAATTATATGGTGATTTAGAGGAATGAACTCTCAGTTTGGGGTGTGACGCATTTGTGGTATAGCCTACGTATCTTATTTGTAGGCCTATATATGGAATATCTGTATCCATATATGTATCAATATATTTCTATATATCTATATATCAGTATCTCTACATATGTTATCTCTCTCTCTGCATTTCTATACTGCTCACTCTCTCTCTTTCCATATGCTCACATTAACTCTGATGCTTTTTCATTTTTAAGCCTAAATTTTTTGATGGCCCGCTCTGTTTAGATTAATCAGGATTTGAATTATATAATCCATAACGGGGTATGCTAGGCTAGGCCTAAGTGTCAAACTAGGATGAAACGTAGGCCTGTAATTTACTTCAGAGGCATTAGGATTTTGTTTATATAATCTTAACGCTAAATGCTCTAGGTTTAACTGTACCAAATTAGGTCTAGACCTAAGCCTAAGATTATATGCCAAATACCGAAAACTAAAATTACCACAATTCCACAAAAGTCAGGGGGTTTAAATAGTAGCTTACAGAGACTATACTAAGTTTTCATGAAGTTTGTCACCCACTTGAATAGGCCTAACTGGCCCATGCATTAAGCAAAGATTTTTTCCATTTTCAGGATCCCTGTAAACCTCAAACTGTTGTTACCCAACCAATCTTACTTTTTAAGATGGAAATTCCCTTTAAAACAAAGCTTTCAATGAGTAAGGGAACTACACTTAAAATGCACTAGGTTAGAATTTTTTTTTTTCCAAATTCACATTGTTACTGGGTAGCCTAATATGAATATCTGGTTTCCTCAATATATTTTCCTTAGTTTTAGCAGCAATCCAGAAAGACTGAACTGTACAAGAGTTTTCCTGAAAGCATTTTACAAGTTTTCACCACCCATTGTTTTGTAGTTTGATCAGGCCTAGCTGTGGTCATGTGCTGTAAGATTTGTACAGTGAATCTAGTCACGTATTTTAAGAAGCTTTTCTATGATGGAGCTACCGGGCCATTGAAAGTGAGGTGAACGTTTTATATAAATGTTAGTACACAATGTTTCCTTTCCACTTCCAGTTGGAAAATGTTAATTGTATTTCACCAGTCTACATTTAAAGGTGATTTTTATCTTTAGTGTCCAGTGAGTGCTGTTTATCATTACTGCTGTTTATATTTATTGTTTTTACTACTTGCAACTCAAAGTACATTTAATTAAACTGATTTACAATGTTACACTTACCGCATTTAAAATTGCTTCATTTGGTTTGATAATTAAATATTCCTTCAACTCTTACGAAGTCTCAAAAGTATCCAAACTCGTTTGGATACAAGGTGACCAAAATAACAGCATTTGGTTACACATGGCAATTATACGCAAAAAGGTAATAAATAATTATATTTTGAATTTAACTTTATAAATATGTGAAGTCTAAAATATTGAACACCTGACGAAATATATTAAATACTATGGAAACACGATTAGACAAAACAGCAGCAACCACCGCTAGACCAACATCAAATTCTATATCATTCCGTGAGGATGGCCAACAGCATTTTCTCGTAGTAACCGGAAGTATCACCCTGTAAGAATACAGCAACTTTTAGTTTTGATAAATTAAAGCAATAATTCGGCAACAGACTAAGATGATTCGAAAATTAAGCTAAAAAGCACATTTCATACTTCACAACGATAGTTAAATTAAGGAAATTCGACAAGTATGAGATTACGATAATTTTATCAAGCTAAAGCAAGCATTTTCCACAACTATGAAAAATTTAGTTTGATAAATTACGCTAAACTAAGCAAAGTCGACAACTGTGTGCTTAATTTGCTAAGTTAGGCCAACTTAAGCAAATTCGACTAAATTTAGCTTGGTAAATTAGGCTAAAATAAGCAAATTCCACAACTATGAACTTGAAGTTTGGTAAATTAAGCTAAATTAAGCTTTTCGGCATCTATGAGACTAGAGTCACTTCACAAACCGAAGCCACTAAACAGACGAATCATTTTCTTTCTACCGACCTTGATATCCTCCTCTAAAGATTTGTTGAAGATAATCTTGTACTCTCTCTTGATAGAGGCTAAATCAATCTCGCTCCGGGAGACCAGGATCCTGATAAGGGCCTTATCGTCAGTCCCTAGTCCTTCAATGGCTGTGTTGAGAGCTTGGGCGAAGAAGGCGGGAGTGTTCTGGATGCTATTGTCTATAAAACCATTTTCTTTATTAGTGAGTAAAGCTCTGCTGTCTGGGAAACTTTAATGGTTCTCAATTAGTGGGACTAGAACTCTTAAAGGGATGAAACTTTATAAAATATCTTTAATGAAAGACGAGTTTAAAAAAACCTGCCATAAGTTCTGGATTTACCATATCCTACAGCTGCTTTACATCATCCTACAGCTGCTCTGTCAGTACTATGTTTCCAAAGGTTTCTTTTACATTTTAACAGTAAGCTATTCTACAGGAGTCTGAGGGAGTTTAAGGGGCTTCAGTCAACCCATACAAATGCTAGAGAATTCAGCGTTCTGTACCTTCCCTAATCAACGAGTATGCGAAAATTCAGTTATCATTATTAACGCAAAAAATTTTAACATTTTTAATGAAATGAACCTAAAAATTTTAGCGGTATAATGTCAGTTTTGAGTGAAACTACTAAACATTTTAGTTAAAACTAGCTCAGAAGTCAAACTCAAAGGAATCCGCAGGCTTCAGACCTAAAACTTTAAACTTCTCTAACTTAAGTACAGCCTTTCCTAAGACAAACGGGCAAGCCTTAATTCCTTCATAATAAAAATTAATCAAAATTCAAATAAACTATCAAGACTCATTTCATGTTCACAGCAAAATATTAACCGACTTAAAATGTAGGATGGTAGCTTCCAAACCAAAGTCTCAAGACACTTAAGACTTAAGCCTACTTGAAGAGGCGTTCAGCAACAGTCTACATAGGCCTATGTGGCAAGATTGTGATCCAGTTTCACAGGATTATCTAAACTCGTACTTACACAAGGCCAACATAGCTTTCTTAAAGTCTCCTTCCAGTTCCTCCTCCATGACTTCCGCAAGTGTCCTCCCGTATTCCTTTCTGTAGGATTCAAAAACGAGGCGCAACGTCGAGTAGGAGTGATTAGCCAGGATTCTCCTGATTTCGTCTTCATCGGTGCCTGCTCTTCCTTCGCCTGGGAGAACACGGTTAGAGAGTAAAGTGCCAAAGCCAGCAGAGAATTAAGTGTCAAGGAAACAGTGTTTAGTGGTTATCCCTGTTTTAAACTCAAACTATCAATCTTTACCAAAGTTGAGTAGGATCAATTTTGACCCAAACTAAGATTTGTCATTAAATTGACAAAAAGTATTAGTTCATTATTCCAACTATACAGCCCATATTAAACACTACTAAAACTTCGCATTTTTTTTTCTTATCAAAATGTAGAATCATTGCCAAATTTAGTTCACAATTTATTGCTTTTAAGATACCTTAGAATTGGAAAAGACTCTGGTTGGTTACTTCTTACTGTAGATCAGAATTCTAATAACTGAATATAATTTAAGCAATGAAGCTTTTAGGTAACAATGCTTGAGCTTTGACAGCCTACACCAGACCTCCCTTTTTTCTTGCGGGATGCTCTGAGCAAGGGCCCGTTCTGGCATCAAGCCAGCTTAAAAAAAATGAGCCCCCTTTCATTACCTGTTAAGCTTTACCTTTAATTCCACCTTGCGTGCCAATTGCTTTTGACAAGATTGATAATCTAAACACTTTTCTGAAGTTCCTGAGCATTGAAACCACATTCTCTATCATACTGAATATTTTTTGTATATTAGCCAATTAAGTAGACCTGTAGCAACCTCAGACTAAATACATGCCTAATATTCTATGCTAAATTAGGACTAGACGTAGGCGTAACATTGAAACTGTAACAATCTTAAAAAATTATCCAGTAAGTAGACCTGTAGCAACCAAAAATACACAACCCTAAGATTCTATGGTAAATTAGGACTATTCTATGCTAAATTCAGAAGCGACTTACGCCTAACATTTCATGTTACACAGGTCCCTACAACCTAACCAACAGACAAGGTTGAAAAACGCCACCACCTCCATCATAACCAGACCATCTATGTATGTTACTAACCCGCCCTGTAGAGCTTCTTCACAAGGGTAGGAGCAACCTCTTCGTCAGCAGGACCTTCGGCCCTGTCCGTGTGGCACAAGTCGATCAGGAGCTTCTCGAAGAACTCGTCAACGTTCTCCCTCTTCAGAGACATCAGGAGTGACTTGCCGAAGAGAACCTCGTAGCTCTTGCGGATTTTTCTGCAGAGAGAGAGAGAGAGAGAGAGAGAGAGAGAGAGAGAGAGAGAGAGAGAGAGAGAGAGAGAGAGAGAGAGAGAGAGAGAGAGAGAGAGAGAGAGAGAGAGAGAGAGATTTCAAATGCTGTATTATTAAACAGTTTGTGGTCTAGTGGCCTTAGGCTAACCTACATTGGTAAGGTTAGTAAAGTTTTCTATAGTTCATCTTAATGGTAAAATATAGTCCTATAAAAAACAGGCACATTTGGGCCGAACATGACTAATTGGATACCTTGACAGGACACTTCTAAATCTCTGCTTCATACCAACACTCAAGCAGAGTTATCAATAGACCAATATCGTAAATCATATACTTTATGTAACAAGTCCCCTAGAGTATTAAGCATCCTAAAGTTTTAATGAACTTAAATTTAACAACCTGAAGCCCAGAGGAACTTACCACAGAAAACCCTGAACTTTAAGAAACTTGAAAGCACTAAAGACCTATTAAATACCTTACACTCTAATGTCCTCCTGACGAAAAGGAAGCCTGGTGGTGGAATGACGAAGTGAAAGAGGTGGTGAAAGCCAAAAATGCAAAAAAGATCTGGAAAAATATGGACAGCAAGAGGATAAGTAGAGGTACCAAAGAGACAAGTAAAGAAGGCAGTCGTACAAGAAAAGGCAAGAGCATTAGCTGACATGTACGAAGAGCTGGAAACACCCGAGGGGGAGAAAAATTAACAATTGCAAGATAAGAACATCAAAGACTACTCCCATATAAACAGGTTAAGGATGGAAATTGAGTGGTTTTATGCAACGAGGATAAGATAGAGGGTTTGAACATTATCAACACCTGTTACATGAAGAAATTCCTCAAAAACTTTGAAGATTGATTCCAGAACCTTGGTTTGTGACAAACTATTAGCAGGAAGGAAGTAAAGGCAATAAAGAAAAATGATAAAGCTATAGGACCAGATGGAATTCCTGCAGAGGTGTAGAAGAGCCTGGGAGAAGAAGGAATAGACATGTGGGGCCTAGCAAAGAAAATTTACTGTCAAGAAATACCTAAGGAGAGAAAGCTTTATTGTTCCTATCTATAAAGAAAAAGGTGACATCCAAGAATGTGCAAACTACAGAAATAAAGCTCACGTCTCACACCATGAAAATCTGGGAAAGAATAATGGATCAAAGAATTAAAGAAACATCTGTAGGTGAAGAGCAGTTTGGTTTCATGCCGGGAAGAGGAACGACAGACGAAGCGTTTGCCCTGCTACAGATGGAAAAACACTGGGAAAAGCAGAAAGGACTGCAAATCAAAGCAACTGCCAGGAACTCCCTTTAAATGGGGTTGCTCAATGATATGAGGGGTGGCTCTGACCAACAAGAAACACGAATTGGGAAACTAGTTGCGTATAAGCAACAACAAAATCACATTGACATATGTATGACTGATCACCCAGCAGTGCATATTTGAGATTGTCCATGCTATTTTCTTCTCTGGTTTATTTCCTCTATGATCTATTAATAATGGCGCTTAATTTTAAGAAATAAAAAAAATTTAGATCAAGCAGTACAAATTTTCACTTATCCTAGTAGTAATATATTTGTTACTGTTTTTAGGGGGTGCTGGACTGGCTTGACCTGACTACAGAGTGTGCCAAGGTCAGAAAAGGTTGGGAAACACTGGTCTAACGTTAGACTCATAACCAGTGTTATTCCCTTCTCACCTCAAAGAATCATTATCCCTCGTGCAGATTATCTCCACGATAACATCCTCGTTTCCAGGTTCTTCCAGAGCTCGGTCCAGCTCCTTGGCCAGGAAGTCCTCCAGAGGAGTCATCAGGGCCACCACCAAATCCTCAAAATTTCCGCTCAGGTCTCCTTTGATGTCACTGACCAAGTCCTGCAAAGGAATTTACTCTGGTGAGAAGACAGTAGTAAGACTAAGTAGTTAGCTAAATCATCCATGCTATACAAACCAATGCACGAGTAAGAGGTACTATAGTACTATGAAAACTAATTAGTTTATCAGAAACTTAGAATTTTCTTAAGACTTTTGGAGATTCTAATCTTTTAAAAAATTTCAGTAAAGACTGGTAAAATTCCTTACAGTTGCTTGACGTAGATTTTAAATGAAAGACTTCAGGTTTTTAAAAAGAGCAGACTAATTACTAACAATTAACCAAGTCATGAAAATCATATTTCCAACTGAGGACACCAAGTACCTAACCCAGCTCAGGCAAGCAATTTAACGCTGATAAAATAGTTATAAATATACAATTATGCATTAGGTGAATTTTATTCGAATGGGACAACTTCGAAAGAATACAGTGTACAATATTCACTGCAGGAGAAGATCCCCAACTTACCCCAGCCACGTTGTACGCCCGCAGAATAGCTTTCCGCTGGTTAGACGTCCTGTTGGTGAGAATATCTATGACCATCTTCTCGTCTGTGCCAGTGCCCTCTAGAGCAGCTCTCAATGCTTTGGCGTCCGCATCGGGGTCAAAGTTCGGGGCGGCAACGATTGTAGGATGCATCTGGAGACAGTAATATGGAGTATAATTTGGTTTGTCTCCTAGATTTGGTCAAATTCTAGATCTTGGTTACCGTGAAACTGTGCAGTCTTCCTCCCTTGAGTGTCTAGTTCAAAACTTCAGCATACAGGACCCAACACAATGTTGATGAGCCTCAAAAGCAAAGTTATAGCAACTACCAATAAACAGTGACTTCATAAAATTATGATAGCATACTACAGTAAGTCTAGCTTTCTCGAGAAACCTAGAAAATTTACCAGCCTTCACCAATTGAGGTTTAAATTCTGAGGATCAAATAACCGTCGCACTAGAACTCTGAGAAACTTGTGAAAATATCCACTAATGGTTTCGTGACTCTTCTTAAGAGCAACCTGTTATTGTTATATAGGCCTAAAATTAAATGTGGCCTACGTTATGCTTTAGACAAGCCCCTTGCTTGACTTAAGAAATTTCAGTTAAAAACTAAATTACCAAAAATTGGGATATCAAAAAAAATTGAGTTATCCAGTTCTCAACTGGATACAGTCCCTGGAAATTTCAGTTAAAAACTAAATTACCAAAAATTGGGATATCAAAAATTCAGAGTTGCCCATATAAAAATTTGGAAAATGGAACCATTTATTTGTATAACTAAGCACTTCCAAAATTACATAGCCTATGCTATCTCACTGGGGAACCCGGTTAACATTTTGAAATAATTCTGAAACACTAAGTTTACATTACACCAGTTCACACTTATACTCTTAGACGTGAAATCTGCCAAGTTCAAACGTATTTAGACACTAACAAAGCAGCGGTTGTTTGTTTGTAGTCAAATTAGGGTTATGGGACAAAAACAATTCGATCAATAGAAAAAGGTCTGACATTAAATTTAACTAATTATGATCGCACAAGCACAATTTCGACCAGGCTTAATATAATCCTATCATTTTACTGAACCGAAACACAAAAATCAGACTAGACCTACTTAAAAGTTCACATTCCTTAACATAAATCGTAGTCCTACCAATATTTCGATAAAGAAACCAAAGTCTAAAAATGAAAATAACACCAACTCACGATTCCGAACTCGAGAAAAACCAGCAGAAACAAATAAACACACAAAAATATCAACGAGCGCAAAACTTTCACTAATTTTCGTGGTGCTTCCAAGCTCAATTTGTCGACCTTGTTTTGGGGCGCCAAGGAGTTCCAAAGAGCGAGACGACTATTCTGATGGACTTGAGACTCCTTGCAATGTACCGGGCCGATTTTGAAAAGTTTCGTTGTTATTTTTATTATTTATTTTGTGTCATTTATTTGTTATTTCACGTGCCAATGACCCAGTTATGTAAGGTTTATATAATTACTATTTCATATTGATCGTTGTTTATTTTCCAAGCCTGATATTACTCCTCCTCAGCCACCATCAATTTCAATTTGACTATCAGGCCATGAAGAACAGACACAGGAAAATCTGTATAGATATTAATGAAGACTAGCATGAAACTTGACAGGATTAAAGACAGCAGGATTGATTTTAAACCCTGGTAGTGACTTCCATAGCCTTTTAAAAGTGCAGGGCACATAATTCACTGCTTAAGCCAACAGAAGCTCAGTCGGATTTTAATAGGGGTTGCCAATCTCATGCTTGGCAGGGAGTCAAACATAGTTCCCCAACCCACTCTGGTCTTAGCTTATGAGTCTAACTTGTTGGGGGGGGGGTGCAAGATTCGTTGATAAAGAATCTCAGTAAATGAAATTCTTGTACTCCTTTACAGTTTTCAACTCATTAAGGGCTCATTAAGGGCTAATAGATAGCGCCCACCTCCCAACGCTTCAAGGATCATCAGACGACACTTCCAAATGCACAGGGACGAGTCGGTAACCCTGCAACCCCTATGATGTGTATATGGGCCTACAAGTTCCCCAAGGCGAGTAACCAGACCCTTCCAATTCTCAGCGGCTATCATATATGGCTCTTCTAAATTCCCAGTTACAAGTAGAATATTAAATAGCTCCTACAAATTTCCCAGGGACAAATGAACGCCCCTTCAAATCGTAGGGACAGGGACAAGTGGACAGACCCTCCAAATTACGAGGGGACAAGAAGATAACCCAGGCAGAGTAGATAGCCGAATCTTGGAGTCCTCTCACGTACTATGGCTTGCTTTTATCTTGCATGAGTCACCTACACCAGCCTCTGATTCATTGCTCATTCATGACAGGTAAATTCGCCCTGGGCAGGTGTAGTTGGCCGTCCCTGCTTGTTGATTGTGGGAAGACATACGTACGTGCATACAAACATTTCTTAATGCTTTTATTATCTTGTTATTTTTCAGATTTCGCAGCCCAATGCGTAAACACAAAGTATACAGGGAAAAACTAATATACTGTCTAACTTTGGAGTATTTAGACCCTAACTAAATATACTTCAACTATAAACGGCTTATGTTGTATGGTAGATTTTTTCCCTAAATCTCACGGCATGGAGTTTAATGAAGCTTCATCTAGTCCAGTGGTTCCCAACGTGATAGGCCTATAGTATAAATACTTAAAAATACTTGTGTATGAACATATGTAATTACATATGCGCTGTATATAATATATCATTACCATCATATTATTACAACCATCAAATGGCTTTCATAGTTTCAATGCAGTACAAAGAGGAACTCTCGGAAATACAAAATGATGACTCAGTAAAGTTGTGCCTAATACAAAATCTCTCTGCAACAGGCATGAATCACAAGGCTCTCACCTAGACTAACTTTGGTAATCTTATCTTGAGCTCAGATTGTATTTTGCATTTGATAGATACCTTTATTTTACTGTGCAGTAATTCAAATTATCGAAGTATTACAGAAAACAAGCTTATATTTCAAATGATTTTATATTGTGTACATTTCAGTTCTCTATTGTAACTTTTGAAACTTTATTTGTTGTTTCCGTATGAGACAGTCCGCAGATATCTTAAACCTATCTAATGGCACGGGGGGCATCAGGATTTTAGAGGCGATTAGGTGGGGCATGGCCAAAATAAGGTGGGGAACCGCTGATCTAGTCTAACTATTACGTTTTTCTAAGAGAGTGTTGTTTGTAATCTGTCTATTTTTTCATTTAAGTGGTTCATAAAATGGGCGGAAATAAAACACAGTGCCTTTCAAAATAATTCCAAAAATATTTCATAACTAAATATTGCTCGGTTCTATAATATAGTACCCAAAAAAAGGAATAAATGAGACGTTGACGTTCTTTTGCAACGCAATGAGCTGCTCCAGTGAGCGGTTGATTGCAACTGTTGCATCGATTGAAGATCAGCCATCTTCTCGTAGCATTTGATAATCCCTCGGTTACCCATACCGATAAGAAATGGCCTATCCGATCTTAAGTTAGACAAAAATGGCAAAATAGACAGAGCTCGTTGTCACTGAAGGGCGTGAAATATCAGAAGATCCGTCCCCGTATCTTACTAAGGTGGTACAGAGCAAATTTTAAATGGTTACGTTGGTAACAATAATAATTGAATGGAATAGATTAAAGATATTAGCATGTTTTATGATATGTAGCTGCACCAGAGTTAATCCATTCTTTTTAAGTTGTAATTTTTAAAAATACTTATTTATTTTTTATAGTAATACTAAAAATCTCTTTTCGTATTGTGGTACTGAAACACTGAACGGTTCTGGTGTCAGGCCATTAGACCAAACATTCATAAATCAATCAATCGATCTTCTTTCAGTATACTTCTTCTGCAATAGCGTCATTTACCTTCACTGATGGCAAAAATAAAGTCATGAATGTTCGTCCTCCAGTGAAACTACTTTAACGAAGGTGCAACACATGCATATTTTAACGAAACTGACAAAAAACATCTCTGCTCCTTGATTCAAAGTTTAGCGCCGAGATGCCACGAAACCTTTCCGTGTGAGGGTTTATATAAACCTTAAGAAAACGTTTCAGAGTGAATTAAATACGTTTTCACTGATATCTGAAACGCCTCTTTCAAATTAGGTTCAATTTGTACCAAAAATAAAATGCAGGGTTATTACTAATTCCTTTTATTTGTCACAAATCGGAGGTTATCACCTGACTTTCAGAGATAGCATTCGGAGTCAAATCTTTGGTCGTATGATAAAGCCTTCTTGAAGCTTTTTCTTCTTCTTCTTACGTTCCAAAACGAATAATTCACTCATTGATGAGGGCCAACAGCATCTTTTCGTAGTACCCTGATGTATCACCCTGAAATTATAGATAAAAAATACAGTTAAAATGTATCATATGCTTTTAATCTGGTTCTACAGACTTATTTTCATTAGATGTTCACATATCACCACAAATCTTTACAGCAAGACCAGACTAAATTTTCTGAATTAATATTATGAAAACCAAACAGTTCATGATTGAATTATTAATATTTCTCAGTTTACTAACATTTAACTTTCAACATTCTCATTGTACAAACCTTTATCGCCTTCTCTAGAGATTTGTTATAGATAACTTCATACTCTTTCTTGATGGAATGGAGGTCAATCTCGCTGCGAGAGACCAGGAGCCTGATCAAGGTTTTGTCATTTGTGCCCGTGCCAGAGATGGCCTTATGTATAGCTTGAGCGAAGTAGGATGGCGTGTCCCTTATGCTTTCGTCTGTTGGTCAAAGTGTGTTTGAAAGTCCGGTTTAATAAAATTCAGGTTATTTTTTGGAAAATGTAATATATGAGTCTAGACTTAACCGCTAACCTAACATACCATTAGCAACCTCAAAAACTAGACTCATATACCTTTAGACCAACCCACCCTAACTTATTACTTAATTTACCTAGGGCATGCACTGTCTCATACCCTGAGCAGTGTGGATTTGCCCTTTTGGGGTCCCCTTACACTTGTAATATGGTACTAAAACTTCTGTTCCCTACGATAGAAGTTTCAATTCTACTTCCTTTGTAAAAACTTCAACTGAACTTCATTGACAAAGCCTTCAAGAGCTTTTCATTGTTAGAGAATGAACCCTAGTCTCACCACCTTAACAGCTGTGTGCAAGATCAATCTGGCTACCAGTAATGTCCACACAGAGCAAATCTCATTAGCAAGATGCAAGAAGAAGCCAGAAAATGTGCTCGAGAGACAGACCACATTTGAATGTGTAAAAAACCGGATACTTACAAACAGCCAACATTCCCTTTTTGAAATCACCCTCCAGTTCTTGTTCAATGACCTCCCCGAAGGTGTTCCCTGTCTCCTTCCTGTAGAGGTCGAAGACGAGGCGCAAGGTCTCGAAGGAGGAGTTGGCCAAGATCCTACGGATCTCGTCCTCGTCTGCTCCTTTCCTTCCTTCTCCTGCGAGAAGAGGAAGACGTAAAATGGTTACGCGTACGAGTTACAGAATACGTGAGTTCGGGAGGTGCTGTTACATAGGCTATGCCTCCAATGGCCGACTGGTGGATATTGTTTGTTGTCAATCGTGAAAATTCAGATCTAATGCTATTTAATATATTTATACTTCTGTTTGTTTCTATCTTTTCCGTCAATTCATATTAGTTTATTTTCTCGTTCTTTTGTTATATTGAGGTTGACTGAGTTGGGTAATCTAATGACCTTGTCTAACCTGACCTGAACATAGCAATAACTCCTTGTCCTAAGACCACAAGACTTAAGAAAGTAGAAGCAGGGGAGGGAATTCAAAGTTAGCTGCTTCCTGTCTAAGCCTGGGCTACTCATGGACATAAGCACCCCGTCCTCTCAGCCTTTACATGGAAAAATAGAAAGAAAGAATACTTACCAGCCCTGTACAGCTTTTTGGCAAGAGTGGGGGCCATGTTTGTGTCTGCCGGCCCTTCAGCCCTGTCGCAGCGACACAGATCCAAGAGGAGTTTTTCAAAGTCACTCGAGGTCTCCTTCTTGACAGCCAAGTACAGGCTCTTGCCGTAGACGGCCTCGTAAGCCTTTGAAATGTCCCTGTGGAGATGAAGACAAAAGGTGAATATGTTTATAACAAAGATCCAGGCTGAAATGCCATTGGCAAGACGACTGATGCCAGACTAAGATATCAAGAACTCCTTGATATTAGATTTAAACCAGGGTAAGTGCTTTGTAGCAGTGAGGTGTCTCTGACAAGCTGAAATATAAGGATGTAGGCTACATCACCAGACCAGTCAGCTGACCATCTACCAAGAGATCACATAAAACAGCAGGATCTAAGATGTAATTCAGTAGCTGAGGCTTAACTGTTACTGTACGTTCTGAGATCAAACTTGGGCGCACAAAGCTGCAACAGTGCCCCTATTTACAAAGCTGCTTCCCCAAGAAAGACAGTCTGAGAGGCTCACTCAGTGATTTACCTCAGCGAGGTGTTGTCCCTTGTGCAGAGGATCTCAATGAGGACATCCTCGTTTGTGCCCGCACCCTCCATGGCGCGGTGCAACTCCGCAGCGAGGTATCTGTCCGTGGGGGTCATCAGAGCAATCACGAGGTCTTCGAATTTGCCGCTCAGGTCCTTCTTCAGGTCTTTAATCAAGTCCTGAAATGGTTTAGGATTAAGTTGAGGCCTAGGGAATGTAATGGGAGCAGAAGGGGCCACAGTGAGACCCAAAAAAAGCCAACAGTGCTTGGTAGAGTGAGGTTGCCGTAAACTTTTCTTTAACAGATGTTAGAGCAGGTATGTTAATATGGTTGGTAAGCCTTCACAGGCAGAATGCCAGTGTGTGAACAAAGTACAGAGAAGAAGAAGAAGAAGAAGAAGAGAGATGTAGAAAATATTTTATATTAAAACCAATTACTAGATTTTAATGTATATATTAAGTAGCAAACAACATTTAATGAAACTTACTATATTACTGAAGGCCAACAAGGAAAGGAAAGTGTATTTTTTATTACAACCTCAGTCAAAATGCTCAAGACAGGAATGCCAGCTTACAGAGGCAGTGGCTCAAAAATGCTGTAGGTTACAGAGTCTAAAAGTCTTAAATACCAGTGAAAAATGGAATATTTTAGACTAAACATGAGCAAAAGACAGTCTGGAGCATTTGAACAGCTGCACAAGAGCGGAGCCTCTGTTAAAACTGATATCACTTGGGGATTAACAATGACACCAAGAGTGTACGAGTAGGAATGAGAAGTAAATCCCCCAGACAGCCTCACGCGATCAGCGGCACAGCGGAACCAGAACTCACCCTGTCCTCATTGTACTCTTTCAGGATCGCCTGTCGCTGTGAGGACGTCCTGTTCGTGAGGATGTTGATGATGGTCTTCTCGTCTGTGCCAAGGCCTTTCAGGGCTTTTCTCAGAGCCTCGGCGTCTTCCTTCGGGTTGAAAGAAGGGGCGGGAGTGATTGTTGGCACCACCTGGAGCGGAAGAATGTTTAGACGTTAAGAGCAGCACAGTGGGACTAATAAGGCCGAAAGGAGAAGAGCAGTTCCCGTGGGCCAAAGATGTCGACTCTCTTGGAAAGTAGCTGTGTTATGTTGTCATAACACACAAAGTAATCTGAGTTCCGACATTCTCTACTTTATGCATAAATACGACTTAGAAAAATATCACAAATTAAATTAATCCTCTTCTAAACATGGCAATGGAGAACATTTTCATTTCAAATTTTTGTGATTCTTTAATATCATGACATAAAAGTATTAAGAAAAACCTAAATGTAATAATTTCCAGGTATTAGACTACATTTTAATATAATTATTGCATTAAAAAAAGGAAAACCCACTAAATCGGGGGCGGGGGCGGCGGTTACTAGCTGATGTTACACAATTTTCTAGGGTTGTCTAGACATGTGTTATGAGGCGTTACATAGGGGAGGGGGCAAAAATTACCAAAAAAAGTGTTACGTAATTTTTGAACGGTCCCTAAGTGGTATCAAATTTCATTAGAAAATGAAAAGTGGTTTGGTTCAATGCTTTGAACTGACCTTGAAATGAACACCAGGAAATCTTCCTTTGAAACTGGTATTTTCAATCGTCAGTTAAAATTTAACTTAACTCTTAAAGTGATACTTTATTTCAAGCATTGGCTGAAATTGTCTTTGCAGAAAATATGTAATGAGACATTGTTCAAGAATGAGAATATATATAAGACTCATTTTCCCCCTTACACACAGAAAAATAAAGATAAAAATCTGTCTAACAACTACCTACAGCACACTGTGACAGCCGCACTGTAAGCTTTACCCCTTGTGGGATCGATTCTGAGAAGTAACGTTAATTTAGGCACTGTGTCTCGATTAAGGAAAAATGATAAGTTGTATCCAAGTTGACAGAAATCATTGAGAGGTTTGAGCCTGTCTTATCTATAGGTTTTTGAATGAAGCAAGTGACAGACAGACACACACGGGCAGAGAGACGCAGTGACAGGTAAAGAGATAAGACATGGCCTTTTTAATGCCTTTAGCTCCGTTACCCACCACAGCCAACTGACCATCAGTTACAAAACTCAATACTAAGTCTAAACAGGCATGATTGGTATTTCAGTAAACTGACCTAAGTTGCTTCGCTCCTGTGGGATTGAATTCGGGCTTCTCGCCTCGTGAGTCGATGCTGAAGCCACAAATTCACAGAGGTCCTCAAATGATTATAAATGACCACATAAATAATTTATATATTTAAAAAATAAAAACAAATTCAAGCTTCATGGAAATCTGTTTAACCGTTCTCAAGATACCATGAAAGACATGATGAATTTTGTCACTTATTATTATTATTATTATTATTATTATTATTATTATTATTATTATTATTATTATTATTATTATTATTATTATTATTATTATTATTATTATTAATCAGAAGATAAACACTATTCGTATGGAACAAGCCCACCAAAGGGGCCATTGACTTGAAATTCTTTAAGCTTCCAAAGAATATTACGGTGTTCATCAGAAAGAAGTAACATGAGTACAGAAAGGAGAGACCAGTTATTATGAAAAAAGATACATTAATAAATAAATAAATAGAAAAAATTACTAAAATACAAGTAGAACTGTTTCAGGCTAGTGGTGCATTTGGTCAATTGGATGACATCCTCTGTAGAAAGACTGTTCCTCAGTCCAACAGCGTGAGGAGGACCTCTGGATCTGAGAAGTTCGACAGTGAGGCGCATTTACTGCATATTGGTGCTTGTAGATGGCTCTAACTTTCATGAATAAGGATAAAACAATGGACAATAACCTTAGTATCTTACCATTTTCTCGCTCTGCGTGACTCGGGGTTCAAACCTAACGGAGTTGCACTGGCAGTATGGCTTGGCGACCTGACCCCTATTTATACCTGAGTCTTATCAGGGAATGTGGGCGGAGCCTTCCTCTGGGGACACAGAACCCACTGGCGTTTCATTGGCTGGCCTTTGAGACTCTTCAGTTGATAAGCAATTACTAAGCTGTATCGGAATTCAGTGAGGTCTCAGCTTTTTGTAGAAGCTTGGATCCATTTCCTGTTAGATTCTGCAGTTTCTGTAGTGCCTCTGTTGATTTATGTAGTGAATTATGGCCTTGTGGGTTTGTTAACTGTTGTGGGTTGCAGACAGCAGTGTGGAGAAAAGGCATAGGTCTAGCAACCTCATTCCAAAAAATTAGATACCCAAAAATACACAAAGAATGGTACTATCGGGAAGCATTTCCTGTAAAATATATATATACGAGTATATATATGATATCACTGAAGTAATACAGCTCTTGGTTCACATTGGCTAGGTCAGTGGTTTACTCCAAGCCAATGCTCTACCGGCCCACCTAACTATACATGGATACCAACATTGGGAAGAATGGAGGACGATGCGTCCTTTGTCAAAGAGAAATGCATCTTACCTAATTTCTTATCTCTTTAAAATTTCCTTATGAACATAAAGTTAACTGTTTTATTCACACAAACACATTGTTCTTTTCATTTAGAGAGAGAGAGAGAGAGAGAGAGAGAGAGAGAGAGAGAGAGAGAGAGAGATAAGATAACATCGGTGAATCAACGAAATTTATTCATAGACCAATAATGCTTTATCACCTAATCTCCACTGGAGTATCCCACACACACACTCACACATTCTTCCTATATTATCTCACGGCTTCTGCAACGCTTTTTTTTTTTTTTCTTCTTCTTCTTCTTCTTCTTCTTCTTCTTCTTCTTCTTCTTCTTCTTCTTCTTCTTTGTTCTTGAGAATGACACTCTCATCGAAACCGAGATAAAACACTCACCTTTGCGAAGTGACTCAAATACCACGCGATTAGATTGATCGACATTTCCTGTGTCTTATCTGTGAACATTCAATAAAAACGTCAGTCACTCCAGCCTTTTTTAATTCTACACTGCAACTGTTGCTCCTTTTTATTGTAATAATCCTGGTTATTCTTTTATTGACATATTCTTTTTCACATTTTGATTGGCGTATTCTTTTAATTAAATATTCAGCTCCCACGAACAATCATATTCTTTCACCCCGGCTTGGATACAAGATGACTCACTTACGTAAGTGCAAGGGGTCGGTCTCTTAAGGTGTAAAGGCGATAGATAATATAACTATGCGTTCAAGAGTCCAACGTATATTTCCGGTTTAACCATTTTTTAAAAATACGTTTTGGACAAAGAATCACAGACATGTTTAATGTAAAAAAATGTAAAGCCATGCGTCTAGGAGTCACTAAAAATAAGTGTTGGCTTCACCTAGGCCTAACGCCTTATATACTGTCGAGATTTAAAATTTGGCAAACCATTTTTGCATAATTTACTTTATTTGATGTATAAGTTCTTTGCTATCCTCACACTCAAGTCGAGCCTGAACTACAAGAGGGCATCAAATGGTTGCCCCTCCCATTAGTGTTTTTGCTATAAAAGAGAGCACGGTCTTTGAGGTTGAGATAGAAACAGTTACTATTCCCATATCTTGGTTATATTAGGCCCCCGTGCCTAAGAGGTAAATCCACTCTCAGCACCGTGAACAAATCCTGGGGTTTTAAGGATTACAGATAACAACATTAAGAGACTCCTATTATCCTTATTGTGTATGTGGGCGTTCGTGAGAGCCTGCTTAGTTTATTCCGGGCACACGAAACAGCTTCATTTATTTATTTATTTATTTATTTATTTATTTATATTATCAAATTACTAAACCAGGCCCGAAGCAAAGAAACACTGAACCCCTCTCTTGTCAGGCGGAAGGTTATAAGGAATCCTATAGGCCTATTACCGACTTCAATTATTGAAAGCAGTTATAAAATGAATTTTGAGTCAAATTATTTTGCTACATATTATCACATGACACAAAAGGAGCCTTGTGGGAAAAAGTAAGAATGGAAGAAAGATAAAATTAACTGGCAACTCTGCAAGCGTCGCCCACTTACTGCTCGAACAATCACGCATTCTGATAAAATACAAAACCACATTGTTATGGCTTCAGTCGCTAATCTCGGAGCAATAGCAGATAACAAAGAAGTTGTATAAATATATAAGTATATGAGTAAAAGATACGCGACATATTGCCGGTCATTTACATTACGATGAGATGATGTTCTTCACAATGTCAGCATAACTTTATCATGATGTCATTCGGTACCAAGGTGAAACGATGACATTATCATTATGTTTAAAGTCAGGGGACCGGTGAGTCAATTAGGATGGAGTTTCAACCTCATTTCTAAGCAACCTTCCCTGGCCTTCCAAACCTTCTGATGATCAAAATAATTCCCAAAATTATATTTAATTGAGGGGTTACATGCCCAAAAATTATTCACCATCACTTTCGATCGTTTCAATTTGAAAAATCGTTCATTTTTTACTTCGTATTATGTGAGTAATGTAACCCTTAATACTCCAGTTAAATCAATTTCATATATTACGAAACTGAATCATGGAGTTTGAAGGCATGAGAGACGACCGGGCCAAAAAAAAGTTTCCTAAATTCGAGAATCCTTGCCGGCGGGTGTAAACAAAAGCCGTGCGGTTGTTTCCGTGTTGGGAGGTCTGTGACTCCTCGTTTTTAACTTATTTTTCTCGGAAATCCTTTGTTACAGACCGTACGTGAGTATTTGATTTGTCGTAATGGATTTAATTGTTATTTTTAATTATCTAGGGCTGGCACTGTAATGTATTGGGCATTTTGAAATTGGGTTTGAAAGGGCCAGGTCATAGTCTAGGTCTAATTTGTTTGTTGTGTAGGATTTGTTTTGAAAACAAAATACCTTTACTGTAATTTTGCAGTTTTTCTATTAAAAGAGTTAAGTACGAACACCAAGGTCTAAAGGACACAGGCAATAAAACCTTGTTTTTCATTTGTAGGCCTAAGTGATTTGAGGTGCACTGTAGGCATTAATAAAGGTGATTTTCTGCGTTCATTTGTTCCTTAGTTACACCAGTCTCTATATTTTTTTTTTTTAGCCCTTTATTTGCCCTTGTTTCCGGCATTCTTTCATCCATCTACCATTCAACCACTCAAACTCCTCCTTGCCACTGTCATAAGCACAATCGTTCATTTCATAGCCTGATTATCATCAGTCAGATCATTAACACTGGGTAGGATGTTTTATGGCAAATCAAAGTGTCACTAGTGATCAAGGGGTTAACTATATACTAGTTTATCCTATTGGCTTGATAATATAGCCCAGGCTAACCTATTGGTATCCCCCCTTGACCCTGAACTTGAGCTGACACTAAAAGTGTGATTGTACAACAGAGTGGTATGTATGGTGTTGTATAACAGGATAGGCAAATATTTATGGTGGAAACTAATCTTAGCATTGTCAGCATCATAAACTATAAGAAAATCCTTTGGCAATCTATGGTCGTTAACGTGCATGTAGTTATCGGAAGGTTGGGGTAACCCTCATCGTGGCACTGAATAAGTTGTATAATGTATTGGCTTCAATAAGAAGGTTTTAGGGTAGGTTCCCTTTCACATTGTGTAAGATTGAATGCATAAAACAATTATAAAGAAACCTCCAAAAACTTCACGATGCCACCTGATATGACATTTTGCTTATACACTACGCAATGAAACCCCCTCCTAGTTGGTGTCTGTGGGCCAAACTGAAGAAAATCAATAAACCAACCTAAATTGTAGGTTGCCATCTTGTTTGTGTATAGCTTATTGAAATGGCCAATCCAAGGAACTTGAATGTCAATTTCCTAGTGGTAGTGCTAATTGTATTTTAGGCAAGCTTCAAATTGATCTTGAGTTTTAAGTCAATTAGTCTTCGTTACAGGTCAGCATGAACCTTTCAAGCTCGATTAGTATTTGGTCTGACTGAAATAACTCCATGAAGTGTAATGATTACCTAAAAAATCAGTGATGAAGTACTCTTGCCCCGTTTTTGAGGTTTAGAATGTATTCTTAGTATTATATTATTAGGTTCAAGAGGAAGTGGCTTTGGTTTTTCTTTTCCATAAGATGGCTTAAAATGCCTTGCCAGTCATCTTTGACCTGGGTAAAAAATTTAGTAACATTTTTTGTTCTTTGACATAAGATAGTCATTTCTTTGTGGGTTAGTTGTGTTAGCTATGGCAAGCCCTTGACCTTTGAAAACTACAGTAAACCCCCCGTATTTGCGGGGGATGTGTACCGCAACCCCCCCCCCGTGAATAGCTAAAATCCACGAATACTTGAAACCCCTCTAAAATCACTTAGAACTGCCTATTTTGATAGCTTAAACACAAGAAAAACCCTATAAGAATGCTTATATCTGAGTATTTTAATAGTTTTATCACAAAAAGTGCAGTCGTGAAAGTATGAAAATACAGTAATTAGTGATTATTTCTCAGTGAAAAATACCGCGAATGGGTGAATTTTCCACGATTGTGTAGATACGTTCCACAGAGAAATCCGTGAATCATGAGAACGCGAATACAGGGGTTTTATTGTATGGTGAGTTTTTGAAAGTGGGAAATTAGACCATGTCAAAACAAATTTAGGCAAAGTGACCCACTGTACTTCTAATCATTTTGGATGTGTAATAGCTAGGAATACGAGCAGCCTGCTTAGGAGGGAAGTGATTTTAAATATTAAATAGACTAAAGCTTGGGATTTTGACCATCTTCACAGGAAAAGTATGTTGTATTTGGATACGTTTAGGTTCTGAAATTGACCAAGTCAGTGGTTGTAGATGTTTTAATAGATTGGTTAAGGTTTTCACAGATTTTGACACTCATTTTTGTGAGACATGGTTTGTGTATTACAGCCCCCATCTCTAGGTCAGGTTAGGACTGCAGTGTACTCATTGTGGTTACTATGTACTGTATTCATATATAGTGCTCTCTTAGAGCATTGGAGGTCAGGTTAGATAGAGGCAGTCCGGGATAGCTTACCCCTCCCCCCCCCCAGCATGGTAAGTACCTGGCATGCTGGCTTAGGGTAGGATCCATCATTGTAACAGTCCTTGTTGTTTTTTCAGGCATTATAAAATTGTATCTTGTAATATTCAAATAGCCATCAAGTTTGAGCCCTTGCATAATTTTGTTTCAGAAAGCTTATGTTTACAGTTGTATACTATGTGGTTTATTGTTTTTTTTCCTTTGTTTTGTCAGATCACCATTTTAATGTTTTTCAAGTTTACCTTTCAAAAATAGTGGAAGATATATCTGGTTGTGAGAAAATAGCTCCCTTTTAATGTTTACTTTTACTCTTGCAAATAAACAACCACCTATTCTAGGAGACTGCCCTAAGGTACCACTTCTTGTTCTAGCTAAATGTACCCTTACTGAACTTTGTAGGATGCTGAGTCTTAATCAAAGCATTCTAACCTGGGATTTCTTTTCATGTAGTGGCCTCAGCTGGGCTTTTCCCCCAGGATTTCACAAACACGGCCTTACAGTACCACTTACAGGTACAGTACTTAGGAGTTTTAAATTAGAGGTTTAAAGTTCCCTCTTTATGAAACACAAGTTATCTTTTGCTAGAAAATTGAAACTGCAGTTGAAAGCGCTACTGTTTTTAATTTTGAGAAGAATCATGAAATCTTCATTTGTAGATGTACATTTGGCTGAAAGGACCTAACATAGACTATTGCATGATGGGAAGCAGTACTCCGCTATGTGCACGTTCAAAAATGAGACCAGAGTTAGGGACGGGGTCGAGTGTTTTTTCTTAAAAGTCAGGTTTCTTGCAATTTCATAAGAGTGCCATAAGAAGGTAAAATATAGACAGTATAATGAATATTTTATCAGTCTTGAATGTACAAAGGAGACTCTAAGTTAGTGTAAGCTAAGTAGCACATGAGATTAGGTACATCTGAAAGTATGAGGAGTATTGAAGCCTCTAAAAGTGTGCAAGATTATTCTTTATTAAGTTACGGGAATGTGATGTAGTCTAGGTAGCATGATTGAAAGGGAACATAAAATTGCTAAATACAGTACAGGCCCAAACAGAAAGCCTAAAGGGAAAATGTAATATATTTTAACATCATTGGGTTGAGTAATGCCAGTAATATGGAATTAGCTTAGAATGTAAAGGTGAGGATTCTTAGCTAACAACAGCTGATTGAGGGCAGTAGGTGGTTGTGCTAAGTTGACTGGCATATGCACCAAGGCCAAGTCATGAGGAAGAGGCTCATGGTTTAGGAGCCGTCATTGTTGAACAAAACAAACTTGGGCATGGGCCAGTGATTAAATGGGTATTAAACTGTTGCTGGAACCAGATATTTTGGCCAAAAAATCCAACACCAGAATTTTTAGCTCTCGAGACGACAAAAGGTGGCCTTTCTAATCAAAGTGTGTCCGTACGTAAAATTTCATACTTTTCACATCACTAGAACTGCAAGATTATTTTGAGCCGAACTTGATGCATAGGAATAACGTTTGTTTGATGCTACTCTCTCCCTCCCTAACCCTTCCAAGGCAAGAAAATTTTTAGTGAAAATAGGCATTCATATAAGTAACTTACCAAGTACTGTAATTACATAGCTAGAGTTTCTAAATAGCACGGCAGCCTTTATTTAAAAATCCCGTTATATAGTTTAGTGTAGGTGACAAGCCCTGCAGTGAAGTATTATAGCTTATTTGAGTAGCCTTCAAGCTTTAATAGCTTTCAGGATACTGTAGTTATTGTCTTCTTTCAAGCGCCCATCTCCTCAAGGGCACCCGACGCCAGCTTCTTAGTGTCCTCTGCCAGTTTCTGAGCGCCCATGCCAGCTCCCAAGCACTCGGCACCAGTTGCCAAGCACCCGGCGTCACCTCTTCAGTATCAGTCTGCTGCTTGGAGCTCCAAGCACCCGTTTCCGACTGCGGATCTCTTAGCCTATGCAGCTCTCCTTCAATATTTGTGGGCGAGCTTTCCACCCCCTTTTTGGCTCCAGCTAGCCCCTGGTCTCGCCTACCCTGACCTTTTTGATGATTAGCCATCCATATGACAGACCTAGGCTGTCCACAATGGTTCTTTCCTCATCTTCAAGGAAGGCACACGAGAAAGCAGTTTGGTTTCCTGCTAAGAGGGAGCAAGGTAAGGCTTCCTTCGTCTTTCCACCCTCGCGCTTACTCCATAGGAGGTTTCTTGCGTACACCACTGGGGAAGCTCCTTCCTGACACTCTGCGTTTTTGTTGGCGAAAAATGTTTTTTGTCGCCAGAACTTGACCTCCTTTTCAAAGACCTTTATGAGTTGTTTGAAGCTTTCAGTTTCTTGGACTGAATGGTGAGAGTGCTACCCAAGAAGATTGAAGATTGCATGATTTAATTGGAGACTTCGCATCGGACTGGATAGGAGTCCTCTCTCGTGCATACAAGACCATCAGGGATGGCTCTCTTGAACTTGTGGCTCTTTTCTCTTTTGGGGGTTTTGAAGAAAAGAGATTTTTTGGTGTTCCCGTTCCGCTAAAGGAGTCACTCGGGTCCAGAAGTTGGACTCCCAGTAGAAGTCAACTTACGATCTTCTGGTGCATTCTTCCAAGTGCATTCTTCCAAGCGTCTCAAGGATTTGTCCACATTTGTTCGTAAGACACTCTCCTCACCAGTAGCAGCCCTTTTGTGGGAGTAAGCCTAACTGGGACCTGCTCCAGTGTCTGCTTCTTGGCTAGAACTATCAAGAGGAGCTCAAGTCCTTGCCCAAGAAATGAGGAAGAAGTCCTCCATTCACAAATAGATGCCAGTCTTCTCGAGTTTTGGGAGAAGTGGAGTATTAGATGGACAGAACAGTGGATTGTTAAGGTTCTGAGGGAGGGCTACTCCATTCCGTTCATGGAGACCCCTCACCCCCTTTGGTCCCTTCTATCGTTTTGATGACTTACTTAAGTTCGGCCCTTTCAGAAGAGATCTCCTCTGTCCTTTGAAAGAGCCATAGAAGAACTTGAGGACATCAACTCAGAGGGTGTCTACTACCATCTGTTTGTGGCCCTCAAATCATCGGGGTTTGCAGACCAATCCTCAACGTAAGTGCCCTCATTCTCTTCGTCCAATAGATGAAGCTCAGATGAGACGAACCAGTCAGTCTGTTCATCCATTCACCAGGGTGAGTGAATGATAACCTTAGATATGCAGGACACATGCTTCCACTTCTCCATCCATCCGGACACCAGGAAGTATCTAAGGTTAGTCTTTCAGGAGACACTCAGGCGCTCCATGTCAGCATTTAAATGCCTGTCTCCTCTTGGAGCACCTGGATCCGCCTGAGTGCCCAGTGCCAGCTAAATCTTCCAGTTTTGGGCTCTCTGCTTCGGCCTCTCTACAGCACCTCAAGTGTTCACTCGAGTCCTTGCTCCTGTAGCTAAAAGACTTCAATAAATAGGCATAAATGTCAGTCTGTATCTAGAGGTAAAGAACTTTAACATTTCCTTCCTCAGGAACTGGGAGTTATCCTCTACCTTCAGAAGTCCTAGTTGGCCCCGTTGCAAGAGTTCCTCTATTTGGGGAGGAGTCTCAACTCTCAGACTTTTTGGGCTTTTCAGTCTGCCAAGAGAATCACCAGCTGCCTTCAGACAGTCAACAAGTTTCTAGCCCCTTCATCTTGTTGAGAGTTTTGCAATTCTTCCTCAGGGCCAACTGGGACAGCTGGACACCTACGCATTTCCCATAAACCCAAAGATCAAGTTGGATCGGCATATTAGCAGTGTGTTGTCCTTCTTCGTCAAAGACTTCATTTCTGAGACGTGCACTCAGATTCAGGGGACATTTTGCCTCCATTTAAAGTGAAAGCTCTTGACGTCAGGGCAGTCTCTACCTTATCAGCTGTCAGGTACATACGTGCCTCACTTCCATTCTGCAGTCAGCGTACTGTAAGTTTTGAAAGAAGTTGAAACAATGTTTGAAAATTGCAGTACTTTGGGGTCATTCTCAGTGGCTGGCATGGTATTCGGGGAGGAAGCATGGGAATCTCCCTTTTTCTTCAACTCTCTTCGCCTTGAAGTAAGGTGTCAAGTTTTCGGGAGCCAGGGTGTACAGTGTACATGGAGTACCCACCAGTCTCGGCAGATGGGTTGTGGTGTTTTCATTTTAGGTGAAATCATTGTCTGGTTGTTTTTTATTTTGGTACTGCGCCCAGGGCAAGGGCCTTGTGTATGTTTTGCCGGTGATCAGACCTATCCTCTGCTGCAAAGCTCCCACTTGAGGAGAGGCGACCCACGGCTGAACCGCCACGCCATTACAGGTTAAGATGAGCACCACCAGAGGCAGTATTCACCTGCAGTAGCTCTCTTACCACGTATGGAAACGACAAGCATTGTTTCAATGCTAGTAATTTTTCTGTTTCAAAGTCATTACCATGCCTTAATATTTTGGAATAGAAAATGTCCCTGTATCCCACCCCCATTCAATGTGGGATTCAGCTATGTAGTTACTTGGTAAGTTACTTACAATGATATTTTCATAATAAAGTTGTGTCATATATACTTACCAAGTAATTACAGAATCAGAGCCCTCCCTCCTCCCCTCTCACAGACATATGGGCACTAACAGAAATGAGGTTTTCTGCCAAGTCATTTCCAGTACTTCCGAGAGTGGGTGGGCCTTGTCACCTACACTAAACTATCGAGGTACTACTGTGATTTATTAAGTAAAGGCTACCGCGTTAATTAGAAACTATAGCTATGTAATTACTTGTTAAGTATATATGAAACTTAATTTTATTATGAAAATATCATTTTGGACCATTTGTGAAAGAAAATCTGCGATTCTCATCAGAAATGACAATTAGTGAAGGTTTCATTGTCTAGTGTAGATCAAACTTTGTTCAAACCTTGGCCCTTAGTACCAGGTTGGTCTCTCTCTCTCTCTCTCTCTCTCTCTCTCTCTCTCTCTCTCTCTCTCTCTCTCTCTCTCTCTCTCTCTCTCTCTCTCTCTCTCTCTCTAGTAAGCTAAGTGAACCCTTTATCTTATCAAAGGCATTACTCTTCAAGTATAGTTTATAGTCATGGGTGGTATTGACTTGCGATATTCCATGTAATTTACAGTAAATAACCATACTGCTATACTATTTTAAAGAAAAGTGTTATTATGATAGAGCTGTTGCAAAGTATTTTCATGTTCCTACATTAGCAAGTTTTACCTTTGATGACATTATACTTGGAAGTACAGTCATTTTATTTTTATATCTGCAATGCTTTTCTTATAAATTTTGGTAATGTGTGGTGTTTGTTTCATTGTTCTTTGTCAAATAAAATATTATTCTCATTTACAGCACGATGCCAGCTTATTTCATAACTTCGATGTTCATGTTAACGCTGGTTTCAGCTACAAGGCCATTGGTGTAAGTGGTTTTATCTCTGTAATTTGTCTTTTGTAGGGATTTGAGGGATCGGTTTTATCTCCAGTGTTGGCTTCTGGAAGGTCAACTATATCAAATGAATTTGAAAAGGATTGAGCTAAACATTGGAGACCAAGATAAAATGTACGGTTGTCTCAGAATGTTAGAATGTGTTTAAAGTTGAAGCTTGTTTCTTCTTATGAATTGTTTCTCTTAGTTTTTGGTAATTTAATGATAGATTTCTGTCGCTTTTTTGACAGGTTAAGAGAGTTGAAATAGAAACTTTGTCCTCACAAGTTTGAAATATTCCTTTCCCATAAGCCTGTCAACACTGGTAAACACATTCTGGGAACTCAAAGGGCAGTAATTATATCTACATAACTGTAACACCCTTCATTCTTTTTCTTTTGTAAATATTAAAATGCTCTCCTAAGTAGGGTCTAGCTCTCCGAAGTACAGTCTACTCCTCTGGATTAAAACGAGTGAACTCATACGGTGCTGTGATATTGAGTATAAAAGGAAAATTAAAGTTGGAAGGGCATTACAACTTCCACCAAAGTTGTCTTTCCATTTTAGGAAATAAGGTAATAATTCCAGACAATATTCCTTAGTATTGTGCATCAAAGTTACATTACTTATAGCCATTGAACACAGTACAGGTAGTTGTTTCTGAATGGTGCCATTTATCAAAACCGCCTGAGTAACTTATATCAAACACACGCATGCTGCAGTATGTAGCCTGCAAGAAAAAAAAATAATAATAAGGTTTTGTGGTGAGGTCATGTACCTAAAGCAAAACTGCTGTTGCATATAAACCTATAAACACACACATACTGTACATTGTACGTTTATTTATGGCTTGTCACTATGCAGAAAAAAAAGCTTTATACCCGGCTAAAAATAGCTCCTTACCCCTCCAGATAAATGGTGAAATCAGTGCTTCTCTCTATGTAAGCAGTTGTAAGTACAGTACACTTTCTCACTCTAAAATGAAACGGGAAGCCTGAATACTAATATGTAGGCCTAGTTATTCAGGGCAAAATTAAAAGTTGTATAAAAATTGGTTGGCTTGCAGTTTTTGGAAAGTAGAAGAAGATGGAGTGTATTCAAGATCATCTATTAAGGGGTCAGAATTTTTCATTAGAGGTTGCTGGGTCCATGGCAGATAAACTGACTGACTCTCTCTCTCTCTCTCTCTCTCTCTCTCTCTCTCTCTCTCTCTCTCTCTCTCTCTCTCTCTCTCTCTCTCAGATACTGTATTCATTGTACTGTAGTTGATGAAACCCTCTCTCTCTCTCTCTCTCTCTCTCTCTCTCTCTCTCTCTCTCTCTCTCTCTCTCTCTCTCTCTCTCTCTCTCTCTCTCTCTCCTCAGATACTGTATTCATTGTACTGTAGTTGATGAAAAACCTCTCTCTCTCTCTCTCTCTCTCTCTCTCTCTCTCTCTCTCTCTCTCTCTCTCTCTCTCTCTCTCTCTCCTCTCAGATACTGTATTCATTGTACGGTAGTTGATGAAACCCTCTCTCTCTCTCTCTCTCTCTCTCTCTCTCTCTCTCTCTCTCTCTCTCTCTCTCTCTCTCTCTCCTCAGATACTGTATTCATTGTACTGTAGTTGATGAAACCCACTCTCTCTCTCTCTCTCTCTCTCTCTCTCTCTCTCTCTCTCTCTCTCTCTCTCTCTCTCTCTCTCTCTCTCTCTCTCTCTCCTCAGATACTGTATTCATTGTACTGTAGTTGATGAAACCCTCTCTCTCTCTCTCTCTCTCTCTCTCTCTCTCTCTCTCTCTCTCTCTCTCTCTCAGTATTCATTGTACTGTAGTAGAAGAAAGTACTGTACATACATTAAGTCTTCTGTAATTAGTGGTGTGTCTTAGCGTAACTTAGCATACAATAAAAAAAAGTTCTTGTATCACTCAGGGACCAAAGTGGAGGAGGGAGGTTTGGAAAAGTTGTCGCACCACCCGAGCCAAAGAAAGAAGTACCTGTGCCAACAGCTGATGAGGAAGTTCACGAAACATCCCTCGAGGAGGAGGTTGATGAAGTTGTGAGTTAGATTTTCCTTCATGTTGGCTGAAGATGTATTGCTCAAGTAAAGGGTTGTTCTTAATTTAAAGCTGATTGATAAGAAAAAGAGTTCAGATGGTTTGTTCTAAATAAAAAGCTTGAAAAGTTAAACTTGAGGTTTTAACCATGGAATGTTTCTCTCTAGTTAATTGATGTACTGTAGTTAATTGAATATTGAATCGATGAATATAAAATCTTGCATGTCTTTCATGGATTCCTTAGATTTTCTATCTATTCAAAAACTATGCATATATCCCAAAATATAAGCAACATGCAATAGTATACAGGCAGTCCCCGGTTATTGGCAGCTTCGGTTATCGGCGATCCACTTTTACTGCACTTGTCTAGCGACAATGATAACTGGATTTTTGGCACCGATATGCGCCAATCCCCAGCCGGTTATCGGCACGCCATCGGGAATGGAACCCCCGCCGATAACCAGGGCTTTCCTGTATAAGATTGAAAGGTCCATAGAATGCAGTCTATGCAAAGGGATTCAGTATGAGATCGGTTTTCTGCAGTATTGTTTAGAATTAAAAGCCAGTTGTCAGACCCAGTAATGGTTGTTTTCATGCAAAAGTTGTTTACAAGATAGTCAGCAGTTGATAATTGAGAACATGCCACCTCAGATATTTTAGTTTTCATTGTCTCGAGAGGTATTTTAGAAGCCCTTCAAAATTATCATAAAAATCCCTCTGTTCAACATTTAATTTTTCATGCCATAAATTGTATGAAACTAATATAAACATTGAAATATGTTGGGTTCCTGCATGTTCAGGCAGTAAAGAAAAGTGTTGATAAGGCAGCCAGATCTGCAGTCAATATGACCAGATCAAAACTGTTGTATGTATATATATTCTTGTTTGTGATTTGCTATTAAAATAGTATACAGTATTTATAACCCATCAGTTAATGGCTGTCGTTATGGAATAATGAGTCTGAAAATAACAAATTACAATATAAACAAACTGCTATGTTGTGGTCTTCATACCTAAAGGAAAGCCACACTGAAGTAATATTATCCAGACTTTGGATAGGTCACACACAACTGACTTTGATGAATAACTTCATATGACCCAACCCTGAATGCAGAAAATTGATAACACACAGTCTAAAATATTTTGTGATTGTCCAGTTTTCAACCAGCAATGTATATAGAGTATGAGAAACAAATATGTGAAATATTTTGTCATTCCTGATTTTCATTTTATCCGTTCATTAAGAAGTTAAATAAGGTTTCGTATCATAAGAACAAATTCTTTAGGCCTGGCCTATGAAAGTTGAGATTGGGGACTGTGCTCTCATTAAATGAATTATCATAGTAATATGGCCATCGGGGATTTTTTAAATTGTTAGACTTAATTCTTTTGTATTTGTTAATTAAAATAACTGTATTATCAGCATTTTATATACTGTATTCATATTGCATTTTTACAGCCTGTCGAAACTAAGGGCAAACCAGCAAGGTCGTGGGACACTCGCGTGAGAGAAATAAGCGGAAAACTCTTGAACCGCTTCACTTCAGACTTTGGCTCAACTACAAGCACAGTTGCAAAGGCCCTTGGTAGAGCATCAGCTGCTGTGCAGGGCATACCACTTCCAGGAGCAACTTTCTTCAGTACTGTGTTAGCTGTTGTCATAGGCTCCAGCCCAATTGCCAGAACGGTATGTATTATTCCTTTACTTATTTTGTACACTCCTAAGAATTTTTTCTGTTCTGTGAAGAACAGATTTTCAGGAAACTCATATGGGTTCTAGAAAGGGATCCTAGATCATCATCATGCCAGCTTAGTCCCATTTCTATGCAGGGTAGTAATTTTGGATGAGGCGCCCCCTTTTACCTCTGTGGTGCGCTTCTTCTTCGTCAAGTCCCTTTTCTCTCAAGTCCTCCAACTCTTTCTTGGTCTTCCTCATCTTCTTCTACACTGCACTTCCATCTCCATAGCATGCCTTCCAATATGGTCTTCCTCCCTTCTTAGTAGGTGTCCATGCCATCTCAGTCTCCCCTCCTGCACTTCCTTTGATATTTCAACCACCTTTGTTGACCCTCTGATGTACTTATTCCCAATCCTATCCTCCCTTGTTATGCTAGACATCCATCTTAACATTCTCATCTCTGCTACGTCCATTTTCTTCTCCTCTCTTTGTCGTACTTGCCTTTTCTGTACCATGTGTAGCATAGCTGGTCTTACCACTCCCTTATAGTAGAACTTTCCCTTTAGTCTTAATGGCGCACTTTTGTCACAAAGGACTCCAGAGGCAGCCCTCCAATTGTTCCAACCTGCTTGTATCTGATGTTTTATCCATTTTTCCAACCATCTCTACTATAGACCCCAAGTCTTTGAACTTGTCTGCTCTCTTTATTTCTTCTCCATTCAACCTTATACTCTCCCTGCCATCCCCCTCAATAGTGGTACACACACATTCTATTTTTGACCTTATCTTCGTTCCTCTATCCTCGAGTGCTACTCTCCACTTCTCCAACTTTCCTTCCAGAACCTCCCTCCTCTATGTACACAACACAATGTTATCAGCAAACATGCTCCATGGCACTGTCTCACTTGCCTCCCCCGTCATGCTATCCATCAAGATGTTGAAAATAAATTGCTAAGGGTTGATCCCTGGTGTAATCCAACCCTCACCTCAAATCTTTCAGCCTCTCCAAAACTGCTCCTCACTCTTGTATACGCATTCCGATATGTCTCCTGTACATACTTCTGTGGGACCATCTTCCCCCTCAAACTCCTCCAAAGTTCCTGTCTTGGAATGATGTCATAGTCCTTTTCAAGGTCTCAAGTGTAAGACCCTCAGCTTCTCTTTAAATTAGAAAGTGAATCTAGATCTGATGTGTTAATTGGCTGAATCCTTCAGCCTGTAAACGTGGCAGATACTGAACCTTCAGTAAATAAGGCTTTTGACATTACAAATTCATTCCTTGGTTGGCGATAGTATCTTAATTGCATACAGAACTATTTGGCCATTTTTATTTTCCTCTTTTACAAGGTTGAATTTGAAAAGATGTTAAAGCAACACAATAGTAAATAGGTAGGTGCAAACAAATCTTCGCTTAGTTCTCCATGGCTTAAGCTGTTTAAAAGTTGAAATGCATCACATAAGAGGCTTGAAGTATGGTACACAGATCAGCCAATCTTTGATCAAGTTATTAATCAGCAAAAAATAAATATTATGTAGGTATAGTTTTTCAAGTTTATATAATCATACAAAGGTCAACCCATTTACATTAAACAATGGACACACACACACACACACACACACACACACACACACACACACACACACACACACACACAACAGGTCAACCCATTTACATTAAACAATGGCACACACACACACACACACACACACACACACACACACACACACTAGCTTGAGTGGAAAGTAAAGTGAGAGATTACAAGACCAATTTAAGTAGGGAAAAGTCACTCTGAATTCTACTAGTTCCGAGAAATACGTTTCCTCCCAGGAAGTAAGTGTATTTTGGAAGTAGGCCAAAGGAAGAGAACAGTTTTCCTGCCTGAAAGTGTTACCTGGCCTTGTAGACAGGGCAGTGCCGTCTGGTCTACAGGCAGGATTAAGAAGTACGGTAGTTAGGGAAGCATGCAAGGCACTGACTTATCTCTGGGAGTGGCAGAACTACTCTCCAAATGATTTTATCTTGTTTCCTAATCTGCCTGATAAATAAAAGTATATGTACAAAAACCGGGAAAAATGTGCCCTGTTTGAGGAAGTGAGATGGTCCATGTTTTCCCCCAAAACTGATGGTTTTTCTTTGGGGAACCTCACTTGCCTTTCCTAGGCAGGTGGTAAAGCATTGGTTTGAAGCTATGGTTTGTAGCTGTGAAATATTGTGATATTTTTTAAGGGAATTTTTTGTATGAATGAAATTCAGTGAAGATAACTTTATATTGGAAGGAAATTTTTATAATACCCATTGAAATAATTGAAATTCCTGTAATTACTTATACTTAATAATTTGTATTACAAACTGCTCTCTGAATTTTCCAAAAGGTAGGGTGTATAAATTAGGTGCCAATATTTTTGTCGTAGATGGCTCAGGAAAATATAGTAATTTTCAAATCTTTTCCCAGTCGGGTATGTACTTCTTGGGCAGACTCTTTGGGGTTGTGGAAGACATTTTAGCGTACTTTGGAGGTTACGGATTGAATGACAGGTATAATCCTCTTATAGGCGACCCACAGACAGGTTACCCAGTGTACAGACAGAGAAGAATTGAGGCAGGAATTGAAAATGTCACAGATTATAAAAAGCCATTAAATTTCTCTGAGGCAGAAGAATTCAATGCTACCTCATATAATGATACTTCATTCAATGATACCTCATTCAGTGATGCCTCTCCTGACCATTCATAATGTTCAATGTAAAATTTATGTTTCAAGTTTAAAATACATTTTGTTTTTCTTGAAGGCTTTAATGGTAGCCTCAATAACTGTGTAAATGTATTAAGTGAAAGTAAAACTGAAATGTGAGGTGTTCATAGAAGTTTAGCAGTGAATTTTTTGTCAATAAGTTTTCATTCTTTGACAAAGACTAATAGTAAAAGATTGACAAAAATAATTTAGCAAGTTCACTTTTGAAAAAAGTTTTGCTTTAAGAAAAATGCTACAAGTCACACAGCACATGGGGAGTTTAAATTTTCACAACGTACATTGCAAAATTAAGCTGTAAATAGTCAAGATTACATTGAATGGGTATGATTTGCTTTGCATATAGCATTGAGTAAAAAATGCCCTCATTTTAATGCTCAGTAATATACTTGGAAATGCTGTTAACATTCACTGCTATACTTAAATTCTTATAAAGAGTGCAATGGTGTTTTATTGACGTAAGCAGTTGAGGTGTAAAAGTTTGTTATTGTACTCTGGCAGTAGGATTAAATTTGTGACTGATCCTTTTTAGTTTTACTAACCCTTCTTTATTGACTTGTATACATCCTCATACATTGGCTTGAATCTGCATTTAGTAAGTGCTGGTCAGCCCTGGCTTAAAAATGCGTCTAGTAAGTGCTGGTCAGCACGGCATTTCCCATGCCATAAATTTACTGGAGCATTGTATTTCAGTTAAGGTTTTAAGGAACTTTTAAAAGATAACCAACTGAGAGAAGTAAGCTGTAAATGGCAGTGTTTGAATGATTATATAACAATCTCAAGTTAGCCTTACAATTTTATGAAGGTCACTTGTCGCGAAGCATCCCTTTCTGAGGACCTCATGTGGTGTTTATACAAAGATTGTCACAGTCAATAGATGTAGAAGTACTCTCCTTGACATTCAAGTGTGGAATTAAACCATAACTATATCTTGTAATGGTGGTATTGGCGATTGAAGCTTTCCTTTTGTTTTCTCAGGTAGGTGATGGTATTGGATCAGTCGTAGCAGATGTTGTGAGAGGCGTTATGAGTGTGTTTACAGGAAGTGGTGGCTCCCAGGATGATGAAGCTCTCGATAAAGATTACCCGGTATTTTACCAGAGTAGATACAAAAGGGATATAGTTGATGAGAGTGTCATCCAGGATTTCATGAATTTTGTGTCCGAATTGGCTGGATATGCTTTGGATATTGTCGAGGAGAAATTAGTGTAGTATTTAAAATTTTAATAGAGATGAATTAGTTTTGAAAAATATAGCATTCAGTTCTTTTTCATGTTCTAATATAAAGTAAAGTTTAAGAAATCTGTAGTAATTCTGAAAAGATGGAATAGAGTAATTTTTATTTTGTAAAAATGAATTCTGAATTTTAATTGATATTTCCCATAAAGGAATTTTAATCACCAAATGTAAAAACTATTGAAGTGAATATTAATTCCAGTGTCACATGTACGGAACTGTCTTTGTTAATTATGACCTGACGTAAGAAGTTTTGATATGAATGCTGGCCTAATGCAGCTTCCTTATATACATATTTAGATTGTTTCAGGATATATATGGTAATGCATTGTAGATATTTTCTGATAAACATAAAACCATTTTAAAAAAAGTGCATGAAGCTTCATGTATTCTTTATTATACTTTAATAACATTAGGTAGCATTTAAAAACTACTGCTTGGTTAACGTACCATAGGGAATGTGTGAGCAGTCTGAAATACAATGGTCATTAACTTTCGAGTAGGGCTTGCATAAATACAGTTGTATTATATTGGCCACAGATCATGTAATTAAAGTGACCTCTAAGTTTGGTTAGGTGTAAACGGGACAAGTAGATATGTAGTATAAAAGTAGAGAGTAAAGCTGTCAAAACTCACCACAAAAATGGACTGAAGATCAGGTTGTAGGTTAAGGCTTTCACAATCACTCGCCCTCATCTAAATCTGCACATACTAAATGCTAATATTTGTAAGGAGTAAACCAAAATATTACGACTGTAATGAAGAAACCCCAATTCTAGAAATGTGTTTCAGAACTCTGGTTTACAGAGTCCCAGCTCCAAATAGACTTGGGGAACTAATTCCAATTCCACAAGTTAAACCTCTTGATGACCCAATTGTGTTGAGTACTTCTGACAGGAAATTGTTTTAAGGGGATTGCACTGAATTCAAGTTATTCACATCTTACCCCAAAGTATTGCACGTACAAAACTCAATGCCGGAAAAGGTCATGATATTACCAAGGATACATTTGAACAATTTCTGTAAATTAAACCACCTTTTATCCAGAAATACTTTATTTTACCAACCTATGTTATAAATGAACTTCATAAAATACAAACTAAGAGTAACTGGTGTTTAAAATATTACATCGATGTATATACAGTAACAACGTTAAACCAAATGCAACACGGGTGTTTCTATATCCAGGTACTTGGCTCTGGGAACTTTTCACTTGAAATCACTTTATGCCTTCGAGGAATTTTTAAAAATCTTTGAGCTTAAATGAATGTCCAATAAGAACTTAAAAGAGATAAACATTTGAATAGCTGCTAGCCTCACACTCATGAAACATACAAAATGAAAACTCACTTCACTTGAATTTTTTATAGTATACTTTTAATCTAATTTTATTTCCCGTTGTCTTGAACCACACAAAACAATCTTGTGAAACTTCATTACCTTTTGGTGCAAGAACTAAAGAGTTAGTCATCCATCCACCTTAATCTTCAAAACTTAATATTCATGAAAAAAAAAAGCTGGAAATATACGTTTTAGAAATTTAAAGTTCCCCTAAACCTATTTTCAGATCACAAGCACTTGACTCATGTTACAAAAAAGTCTGTAAAAATATAAGGCATGTTTTTAAGCATGTTCATAAAAAAAAAATCCAGCATCAATAAAGATATACATAAAACTTATCATTCACGTTTATTTCGTGAAATGTTACGCCGACTATTTCAAAAAATTAAAATCTCATACAACTAAACTTGTCCATTACACTACACGTACAGGAGCCTAAACAAACGAAAGGAACTTCAGCCTCTGATGAAACACGTATTCATGAAAGATCCTATATCACTAGGCATGGCAATATTGCTTAACAAAAATTTACGATCTACTGTCTTCAGCATTTTAAAAACCAAGGCCACAACAGCAATGGTCACATTACTCTAAAATGAAATGCTGGATTAAAATGAACTATGACAAAATGCAAGAATAATTACCAATGCACTTGAAAACAAGTGAAAAAAATATGTACTGCATCACTTCAATACCATATACTGGAGCATTTGGGATTACACAACAACTGCGGGGAAGACAAAATTGTATGGGAGCGCTACTTATGAGTCTACTTTTCATCAATTTCGTTAAAGCAGAATCAGAAAAAAAAACCTCAGGAATGGTATAATTTTGACTACTATAGTATTTTAAATCATAGTATCAAACAACAAAGCAAAAAAAAAACCTGTGAAGAGGGAGACGAATAAAAATATTAATAATGAAACTAATAAACTTGTCTACAATCTATGAGTAAACATTTTCTGAAATATAATTGAAAGTAGGAATCTGTAGAAATATAATTTGAAAGTAGGAATCTGTAGTTTTTTCCTGTCTTTTGATATATGTTGACCTTCGTACAACATACTTTAATGCTGATAAAATTATTTTTGCTTCTGATGCTTACCAAAAACAAAAATGCTAAAAAGTTTACTGTGGCCATGGCTGGAAGTTAGAACCGGGTTGACCAGGGTACCTGTGGAGAGAGAGAAAGATTAAACTGCAATGCACGACCACTGTTTAAACCAATACTTGCTCCAATTCTCACTAATTTACACACACAACTTTTGGGCTGGCCATATTTTACTTTGTAATAATAATAATAACCATTAAAATGACTTGTAAAATATGATAGAACATCCAGTAAATCAGCTAACTACCATAAAAGGTACATATGAATATCTCGTGGATATTTATTACACCATATACGACAAAAACTACCTTAACCCCCTTTCATGGCAGACGTTCTAAAGGGTGTTGACAGTGACCCTTTGTTCCGCATCCACATTTCAGCCTTTTACTTTACCTCCGTTCCTACTTCCTTTCTTCAGTCTTGCTGTTCAATATCTCTTAACTATAAACTTAGCACACGTGCAGGGTTTTCTCCGTTTCACCTTCAGATCCTTGTATTTCGTCTCGCTTGCTATCTGGATCTGTGTACATTTCTGTTCATACACTATAACTCCCTCTTTGCACTCTCTTTTAAGAGCTGAATGGCAACAATTGCTTGGTTTGACAGTCTAAATTTCATAAAATCAAATCAACTGGAAAACTAAACTATTGTAAAAGCCCACCTCTTACACCCAAAAGGCCTTAAGAACAGCTGTCTGGTATTTTCTTTACCATAAAAATTTAAATTTTGATTATGTATAGGGCATAAACTACAGTATAAACCTTAATTAAACAAATAAAGACAAGAGATTGTTGAAAAATAAGCAGACTATCAATTATAAATACCAAGTTAAGATGGGTGCCTATGCCGTTAAGGTGGGTGCCTATGCCACGAGTCCCCAATGTAATGTTTGTGAGCACTGTGACTTTACGTTCCAATCACAGAATGACATTTTTATGATAAAGTTTTCACTCGCTGGCAGCTTAAAAATGTTAAAATTCACAGTGGTGCTTGTGTTGGTGTAGGTGACTAGTCCCTGCCCACTTTCGGGGTACGAGAGGAGCGACTTCAACAGTGTGATTCAGTTGTTTTTTGCCCTTCTTTCCATATGAGGGGAGGAGGGAGGGCTTGATTCATAATTACTTGCTAAGTATATATAAAACTATTTTATCATAAAAATTTAATTTTTATAATCCCATTACACCAAAGTATATCCTGTTATGAACAAAATACATCCTTAATAATGTCTTCTGTTTCACAACACAGACTACAGTAACAAGCAATGCATAAAAAACTAATAGTGTTATTACATCCTAATAGTGCTCACCAAAAGATTTAAAGTGTTATTACATACTAATAGTGCTCACCAAAAGATTTCTTAAATATGTGAAAGATGGCGCAAAGTAATGTCAAGAAGTTGGACAGTTGAACAGAAAGAGACCAACAATCAACACATTATCAAGGTGTACTCCCTACAGTGTGCATTACATGGTGCACTACCTACAGTGGCTGTGATCAGGCGCATGACCTTTGGCTGCACTATCCTTTTTCCTCTCCCATTTCCTTTGCTCCATCACCACCTGGCTACGCCTTCTCCAACTCAACTGCTGCCTGCTCTGATTTTAGATCAATCACTCGGGCCATAGCAACAGCATATAATCTGACTCAGCGGTCAGGATATACAACAATATTCACCTATTGACTGCCGACTGTGGTCCAGCTGGGACCTGTGAAGACTGGGACACTGCAACTTGTGATGGGGCCCCACCTCGAGGTCCAGCTTGGCTGAAATTTCCAGGATAAGGCTGGCCTGGGTATGCCTGCGGGAAGCCAGCACCAGGACTCCCACTCACACCGAACCTGAAATTTATACTTTCAGTAAATGAGGGGACCCAAGAGATGAGAAAACATCTTACAAACACCACTTAGGGAAATAGGAATGAACAAAAAAAGTCATTTGCATGAAGTTACGCTAACTGAGCAGATGCTGAACATCCCATAGCACTCAAGAGTGATAGTTAACATAATCTCGAAGACCCATAAAAGTGACCGAACTTCACTAAGATAAGAAAGAAGACCCATCCCTGGAACCTTGCCTAATACCTGTAGAGGCTTTACTGGAAATCTGAAGACAGTCTGCTTCTGAATACTGTATTTATGAAGCTATGTGAATACATTACCTGTCTGAAAGACTACATAGTTACACTACTTTGATACATGTTGAACTAGTATATACCTTCAAGCAAAAAGATAAGTAGATAATTACAAAAGAAATGAAAAGGATAATTTCTTTGCACATCTGAATGGCTGAAGAGCGGTCACTTGCCATGATTTAAATTATAATCTCTTAGATAGAGAATCTTATTACGAGACAGAAAACATCACAAATGTGGCAAGGTGTAAGGCAGATATAACAAAATATACAAGTCTATTTTTTAACAAACTTCAAGTCTACTATAAAAAAGAAAAGAAGATACCAAGCTGTGAAGCAACTAGATTTTAATTTCAAATCTAATCATACATTTAACAAACTTGGAGGTTTTATCCAACTACATAACACAGCACCAATTTTTTCATAATTTAATAATGCAGTGACATCGAATATGTGACTTGGTCCCATTGATAGTTTATACAATAATAAATATTCTGTGGCATGAATACAAAATCCCATAACAATTACAGGAGTAACTGAAAACCTATTCTGCCTCCACTGCTACTGTGACACAGGTTCGTAAAGAGCGGCAACAAATTTTACCCAACAAACTGTGTATTAGGGTAAGGCCTAAACCCATTATGGTTAAAGAAGTTAATTTTTAATTTTCAATATTTTTGACAGTTCATGTCTAGATAAACATCTTACAGTGCCTATACTAGAGCTCAAAGAAATTCTCTGGCAAGTTTCTAGACAATTTTCTGAGCCTACATCCAATTTTGTGACCTGTCAAGAGTTGTCAACTGAGATTTCACACAAGTTACCTTCTTAATAGAGTTGTGGTAACTGTCTATGTTAAAGAAAAAGAAAGACCTTGATATTGTGACAGGACTATCAAAAAATCTTTTTTCTTAAAACACAAAATTCTGTACCAAACTTCTGAAAAAATTAATATATATGACTATGACCTACATACACTGAATAACAATAATTATATGTAATCTGACAAAGAAATATATTTCTTCTCTAACCAGTTTGTCAAAACACTTATCTTGATGAATCAAAACTACTTTTCTCAGGCATGAGAACGAAATTCAATCAAACTTTTCATCACTTAATAAAACTATTCAATTTACACAAATGATAAGGAGAGCATTTCAGAGCAGTAAGTTTCATAATTAAAAAATAAATTTTAGACTTTTAAAATGTACTTACATGTCTTAAAGTTATCAAGGTCAAACTTTGGGGTTTCCTTATCTATATAAGCTACGTATGGGTGGAATTATATTTTTAAAAATTTGAAGCAAATCCTTCCAACCATATACTCAAAACTTAACTTATATTACTCTATAATGGACCCCATATTATGGGACTTACCTCACTCCAACAAACTTATCTATGGCTAAAGATTAACCAAAACATCTTTTTTGATGCAAGATTCAAACGAAATAAGAAAACCACTACTGAAACCGCTAAGTTACTGACCCTGCGTACTGAGGATACCCATAAGCTTGGTAATGCTGTGGTTGTTGACCAGCTTGTACTGGTCCGGCACCCATCGACACCGACGTGGATCCAGCTGGGATGCTGGTGGGAGGCATGCTCCCCCTGGGAGCGCCACCAGCAGACCCATCGCCTGGGGAAGTTCCGTACGGTTGCCCTGGAACAGACAACATTTATCAAGGAACCTGGGTGGCTGATTTTACGACAGATGTTGAACCAAGTCTCCGTTCTTTAGGTTTGAAGCATGCACCAAGAACGTAAGCTTACAGAGAAAGAGAGAGGGCTTTTCACTTCAGTTTTAAGATGCATACTCAAATGCATTTGCGTAAAGTTTATTTTTCACAATTAAGAGTCTCCTCAGAATTACATGGTACCTGCATTTTTTACCGTTTAAACTGCCCTTTGACCTACTTAGCTTACAAGTGAGGTTGGAAGACCACAAAACTGCAATAACCTTGTTTTCCCATACTTCTAACTATTTACCCATTTACCCTATAACCCAACACAATTTATCTACCTACATCTTTTAAACTCCCAAAAACAATAACCTTATTGCACTAGTTGCAGTTACTGACCGATAACTGATGAATCTAACAGACTCATATGGTAATGTCTATAAATCTGCTTATAAAAAATGCTTCCATGATATTTAATATCTGTCATTAATTTTTTTCATGCCCTTAATAGTCATCTCATTCTTTAAGACAATATAGTTCATGAATTTCCAGCCCCACTGCTTACCTGTAGAATTAAGGAGGTTGGTTAGCAGTGCAAGGTAGTCAACACAATGTAAAATATTACGTACTGCAGCATTTAGTAACTCACATTTTACTCCATGTTTTTAGAAATGTTGCAATAACAGCTTTTGTATTAAATATCTCAAAATAAAAATATTCTGATGACTGAGGAGACTGGGGAGGATTAATTTAATGTCTAATGTTAAGGTGAAAGATGCCATTTACTAGAGCAAAACCAGAAGAAACCTTCACACAAAATGTCAGTCACACCTAGTGTTAAATTAACAAACTGTGCTTCAAAGTCACAAAATGTCTCTGCTAATACAGTAGTAGAACTCCTCAAAGATACTCTACAATTGCAATTTGTAATCAACTGTCTCTCAAGTCTTTAATGAGATGGCAGAAACATACTCAGCAAGTGAAATTTGGCAAGTGAAATTTGGCAACATCACAAAACAATAATTCCTCTGACTACACTCTTAACAGCTTGAAGATTTCCAAGAGGTGAGTATAGTTAGTGCAAAACACACTGTCGGTGTGCATGAATGAAATTTCTGGAATAAAATTTCTCTGAGTGCTATTACTGCTTTGCTCAACAAAAGGCCAACCACAATAAACAAAAATGTTCTCTGTGAAGCAAAACAGAGTGCTTTTATAAGGCTATTCTGATTTCAAATTCCCAAGCTGACTACAATATTGCTGACAGCAATCCATCTCAAACTCTAGAGGTATGTATTCCACGCTTTCCACTTTTTTTATTCAAAATAGAGAGCTTTGATCTGAAGCCTGTACGACTCGCTCATTTTTCAAGGGTTTCTGGGATTCTAAACTTTCTGATGCCTTCACCTGATTGAAAAAATAAAATCTGTCCTTCACTTGATACAGTAATTCAGTCAAATTAATTGCTCAGGACAGAATGTGGATAATAAGATTTAGTTTTGACACTAAGATTTAATGAAATGGTACTGCGCCTTCCTCTATTCAAAGGACGACTGTGATTTGTCATCATGCATGTTTACTGCTGTTAATATACAAATGATGACAATTACTGTGAGGGTTTGCAAACATTTGTGGTCAAAATTTAGACAGGGACTGTTAGTATTAACATGCAAGAAAGTGTCAACTCTACCTTACATACTGTTTAGATGCTTATGAAGCCAGAACGACATATACTTATGCATATCTGTTAAGCTTATACCTATGCATATCTGTTAAGATTAACGTGCATAACTGCTGCAAGATAAAAGGCTTGGAAACCGAGCTAAACAGAAACGTTCTTCATGCCTAGCCTCATCTACGTAACGTTAGGAAACCATCACTTAAGGCCAACACCATTTAGAACACAGTGTGTAGAAATGGAGTCCAGATTTACAATGATTTACACGTAAACAGCCACTCTATGTCTACCAACGAGAGACAAAACGAGACGTTGGGTTTACCTGGGTAGGCCATATAGGGACCTCGCTGAGGGACAGGCACTCCAGCTGAAGGGGAAATTTAACACAAATAGCATAAAAAAAAGGGTTCCACCAAGAATGTGCACAATTTACCTAAGCGGCCAAGCAAGGATAAATAACGCTTACATGGCACGTAACTTCGTCAACTTTCACTTACGCATTGCTGATAAAATTAACAAATCTGAGGTGAATCTGTAATGAACTATGCACATTCTTTTCATGATGGGAAAAAGGAAAATGTTTTGAAATGAACTCTAACAGGTACAGTATTCAAGTCTGTAAAAAACATATCTATACAAACTCTTATATGTAATTAACTAAGGGAAATCATATTGAAGAATAACTCTAAAAAACAAGTTATCAACATAATTTTGAAATTAACATCTCACAAACAAGGAAAATTATTTGAAAAATAAAATACTGGATAATACAAGTAGCATGTCAATGATCTAGAAGAAGCCACACTAACGTAAACACAACTACTGTACAGGAAAACAACTATGCCATCAAACACTTCAATAAATAATAAACTTATGACAAGAGCAGAGGCTAAAAAAATAAAACATGTCATTTATAGGCAAAAATAAAGTAAAGTATCCATTATCAAAGAAGATTTTTGTTGGCTAAGGAAAGTCTGACATTACTTGTAAGAAACAAATATGAAAACATACACTGGAGGAAAGTTATAAAATATTTTCCTGAAACAGAAGATCTTAATCATCAAACCTACTGCTTCACTGTAAAAACATAAACTCCCAACTAAGGAAAAAACAAAGAACTTATCAAAATGTTTATCAGACTTCAAGTCATATAAATATTAATCAATTAGGTGACTGACAAAATATTACTAGCCTTAAATTTCAACAAAAAGGGCAAAACTTAGAGTTTAAAAGTAAAGTCTGACATCAAAATATCTTACAGCAACCATGGTGGGTCATGTACACAGGGCTCAAATTAGGTAGGTTCTTTTTCTTACAGCACAAATGTTGTTATGGAACGCCCACGAAGATGAATAGTTTTGGCTTGTACCTGACTCTTTACTATAAATCTACCCTAGAGCTGCCCAAAAACTCTCATGGTTAGGTTATCACACTGTAATCAACTGAGTTTATATCCCCAGCAAACTGGACAATATAATAAAACTAAATTTCAAAGCAGCCACTTAATTGCCCCACAAGCTTAACACCACAGCCTTCTGCTGATCAATGTGGTAGCCGTATATTGGTCAGTTTGTATCCATTAAATTTAATCTGTATCCATAAATCAAATGATTAAATTTTATTGTCAAACTAATTAAATGCTTTAAAAAAGTAACTGTAAAATCTTTTTTTATTTTTGAGGTCCTTGTTTCTCTCATTAACAATAATGGTAACTCCATCTCATTGCAGGTTTGATGTGGTGGGTGGGATTACTATTACTTTAATGTAATGACTGGTTGCACTGTCAGAAAAATACAGTCTTAGCCTCTGGAACCATGGAGCTGTTGGCCAATAGTTGTGAGAGACTAGCAGAGTGGTGCATGCACGAAGATTATACATAGTAGTGTATGTCATGCTTGGCCTCTGCTTGTAGCAATGTTTGTGATTGTTAAACACTGAAATATCTCCAGAACCCAATATGATTGTAGTATGATACATATGCTGCCTGTACATTCCTGTTTGTTTTTTCTGTCTAAACACACAATCCATTGGTACCTCTGTGCAAGACTTAGTCTGCAAGGGAAATAAGCATCTTCAACTGTGTGTTGGTGCAACAGAAGTTATTGGTGAAATAAATGTGTATTTACATGATGTGTTGAATTCACAGGTAGGTTCAGGTTTTACAAATGGTGATGCACAAGAGCATAATGGAGTTAGTGGTTTCAAAGGGAAATATATCACATTGATAATCGATATAAGCAATGATAATTCTCTAAATCCTTCCTATTAGTCTTTCACATTAATGTTGTCACAGCTAATGCATACTGTCTAACCTTTCAACTGCATCTTGCTAAATAATGTGTTGACTCAGTTTAAAATATGTGCAAACAGCATTAAGTGTAAAGTGTAATGTCCTGTTACAATTTTCCCCACAATATTTATTTAGCAATACAGTGACACCAAAATATTCAAGTTCTAGATATTACAACAACAACCAATGTATGGAAGAAATAATCCAAATGCTTTGTAGCTCACATGGGTGGGGTAAGTGTTACAAATAAATTATTGGGTGTTTATGAGTATTACTAGAAATTGCTTGAATTGAAAAAACTATTTCCGACCTGCCCCTTGACAGGTTACAGTAGGTCAAGTCAGTCATGGGGGAAATTTGAGAAATTTGGCAGCTTAGTGGAGAATGAGGTGAAAATTTCGACCTCATGGATAGAGAGGCCTGCTACTGTGTACATAGAAGTTTACAAAACAATAGACACTAGCCACAAATCAAAGATGAATTTCAACACTGAATATAAATACATGCTACAATACTTTCTTACATCAGTGATACCAAACATACAGCACTACTTTCTGCTAAATTCATTACATAAAAATTCACAACATGACTTGCAGATGAAACAGTGGATGAAACTTGCACTAGACAATTACAACTGACTACTAGTGACCCTCAACTGAGGTAGCCCTCCTTATCCGCCCTTCTGGACGGACAAGCGACGGCCAAAAGCCCCGTGATCACATTGAGGGCATTCCAAATATGCAAAGGGATCAAGCACAAACTGATGGAAGTCTGCTGAGAAGCTCAGAAAACGCTTACCTAAAGCGACACAGAGACAGCCTCGTCTTGTTTAACTGAAAGTTGATGGAAAAAATTCCAAACTACAAACCGCCACTGGTTTCAAGATTGCTTTACCTGTTGGAGGGTAACCCTGATAACCAGGATGAGGCTGCTGTTGGGGTTGCTGTGGAGGCTGCTGTTGCTGCTGCTGGGGCTGTGCTGGTTGCTGTGGATACGCAGCTGGAGTTGACTTGCCCGATGCACTTGAGGCTCCGTCGACAGGAGCAGCTGCAGCAGCGGCTGCTGTTCCTGCAGCATCTGCACCTGCAATGACCATATTTGAATGCATTCTTAGATTGTATGTATTAATAATTTCAGGTAAAACAATTTTCCAAATTTCATCAAATGTTTATCAAGTAACGACTCAACTTACGTCCTAAACTTAGCAGACTTCTATACTTATCAGCTACAAAACTGATTATTTTTTCTTGTGCTACCATTTCAGAATGATACCATTTTAGATAAATCTCTTAAATTGAATGGTAAGTGTAAAGTACAGGTTAGTTGAACTTAGGAACTATGTGGAATTGCTGGTAGCTTGAAGATATCTTCAAAATATCACGTGGAGGCTTTAATATAGGGTCTTTGTACTTATCAGTTCGAGGTTATAATGGTCTTTAGTTAAAAGTACAGTAGCACCTCAACTTAATAGAAACTCTGGGGTCTAGCTTTCTGATTAGTAACAGTCTGTTAAATTACAAAGTCTATATTATGGCCTGCACTTGAATATTTTCTAGATATCTAACAGTTAACAGCAATTCCATATAGAACTTAGCCTAAACTAACATGAATTTTACTTTTAACATTTAATTAACAATTCATTTTAAATGTATCACATCTCAAGTGGCAGTATCACCAAAAATAACCATAAAATGTAGCTGGTAAGTGTAAAAGTCTTAAGTTGTGGTCCACTACACTGAGGTGTTACTTATTTAAGTAACTGTTTTCTTATTCAATGTAGCTTAGGTTCCTAGTACTGATAAACTGTCCATAAAATTTTAACAATATAACACAAATAATGTTCATTAAACATGCATGGGGTTACATGTTAAGACTGTCATACAATATGAAATTTCCATTTCTGTTCAAGACATGAAATCTGACAACCAACAGCATGAAACACAGGTTGGTAAGTCACTTTAAACAGACCTGAGAAAAGGTTTCAGTGTTAAGGATAAAATACAAAAATGAAAAAGACTATAAACACAAACCATAACCTTAGATAATCTTGCACTTTAGTTTAGTACTCAGTGAGAAATTCTGGTCCCGCACTTTCCCCCAAAGCAAAAGGCTATCTAAGGGTATGTTTTGTACTAAACACATCAAAGGTGAGATTCAAAAGTACAAGGGGCTGCTCAGACAGAGGTACAAAAAAGTTATTGAAGACCCTGGCATAAAGTTCTCAAACTGATAAGTCTAGATTAGTATAACAAACTCATGCATTCGCCACTGGCTCAACTTATTAATAAATACATCTGAAGCTGTTATGCCATTGGACCATTAAAGGTGTGTAGTCATTGAAAAATGTTAATATGCACAGATTACTTTAAAAGTTGCTGCAGGTATTAGAAATTAGATGTAAGTTTACAACACAAGTATTAATACTCCAGTTTATTGTTATTAGTTTTATTAGTATATAAAGCTTATATTTCATTCTTATTACTGGCCTTTATAATGCTACATAATTCTTCTTGGGAACAACAGCCCTATCATTCCTACAGTTTCACAGAAATGGCTTATATAATGGGTATCCCTTTAGATACCTTTTTAATAGAGGCCACAAAGTTCAAATTTATTTCTCAGCTGCTTAGAAAAATTACTTATCAGGCTTTGATACTGCTTTTGCATATGGGACAATGTCTTTGGATTTTTGTCAGCACTTTTATTGTCCCTATAATTCTTATATCATCATCAACATTAAACCAAGTTTTTCTTTTAAATGGTCAGATATCTTTCTGCCACAATATCAATCTGAATCAAGTCTTCATCCATGTATTTACATCAATTACATCTGGATCTTCTAACAGATCATTGTCCTGTGTTTCTGCATCTTACAACCACTCCTCACCCAAATCAGTACATGCCGTGTAAAAATAAGTCTAGTCCTTTGGGCCAGCCCTAGGAGAGCTGTTAATCAGCTCAGTGGTCTGGTAAAACTAAGGTATACCTACTTTTAGCATACGCTCTTAATGACTATACCAAAATAGAAATAGCATATTCAACTGCTTATGGAAATTTCACCTCCTTACATTTTGTGGAGTTAAGTATACCTTAGTTTAACCAGACCACTGAGCTGATTAACAGCTCTCCTAGAGAGGGCTGGCCCGAAGGATAGACTTATTTTATGTGGCTAAGAACCAATTGGTTACCTAGCAATGGGACCTACAGCTTACTGTGGAATTAACATTCATAGCTGTGCAGATGAGTATATTACCTAACCAAAGTCACAATCCTTTACATAAACCCTTACTGCTACATGCTACACAAAAAACCTTTTAATATACTATACAATTCATGCAATCCTTCTAAACCACACTTGATAATCGGTAGAAAACAAAAGTAATGCCTTTAAATCTATTTATAGCAGATTTTCATAGAGCACACTTTCCTGCTGGTCTTAGATAAACCTAATTAGCAATGCTGATGACCTCAGAACAAAATTGGAAAACCAATACCTATTCCATCTAACTGTGAGAGTTAAATAATAATTTGAATTACGTAGTGCTCATAAGATTGAAGGTCTAAATCTAAAAGAATGTAATGGTAATCTAATTCCGTAGGGAACCTGTGAAAATTGAAAAATCAGAGAAATAACTGTCTTGACACATTTCATGACAGAGGAACATTCCTAGTCATATTCATAGCAGCATTTGTCTTGTACCTTGAAAAATTCAAGTTACTTTTTAATACCTTAGGTTAGTTACAAGAGCACAGCGTCAATCTGAACTAAGCTTTCCAGACACACTGTATACAACAGACTGTAGAGTATTTGACTAAATTAAAAACAAAGATGCATTTTTAGTAAATGGCATGCAATACCACTTGCTAACTGCAACGCAATACCTTCTGTAAGACCAAACGAGGAGAGCACTTCCTGGTATGCACTACTTTCATCGCATTTTGTTGGAACTAAAAAGATTGATTTTCAAATAAGGTACACGAGAAACTTAAAAGTGTGTAAGAAAACATCTATTATATGATTAATCCATATCAACATTTTGCCATCAAATACAGCCAATGTTTTTTCAACAAAACGTTAGGCTTATATATTACTACTCATTTTAATGTGATGTATCTATTAAGTGATCTAAGGCAACTAATGTATATGTACTGTATCACACAAAAGTTCCCTGTGAGTATGTTCTGATATAAAGTCTGTTAAAGAAGCATCTTAATATTCAAATTAACATATGTGGCTTCTGTAAAGGCAACAGCCATTCATATCTCTTTTCAAAGAACTTTAGATGTTGAACCTACTTAATATCATAGACATCTTTGAAAATTACTAGTTTCCGAGCATTTAACAGTATTGCAGGCTAAGCACAATAATGTGAAGATTATCACAACACGATGTTTCCTCTTCAATACACACAAAAACTTTCAGTTGAGCAAACTTTGTTATCTTATGGCAAGCTCCCCAAACCACTGTCAGCCTTTTAGACCAAAACAAAAGACCTAAAGCTCATGTCACTATCAAAGTAGAAAAGGTGAAAATGTTTTCGCAAACATTCCTATGGGTTACCAATGAAAAACCCAAATGCTAATCACCAAAGCGTCACATGAAAGTATTTGAGTAAGAAGCTCCTACAGAAAAGGCACATAAAGTCAATTTTAAAATGACAAATTCACTGCAATACTGGTACATAAGACTGAAGACTGTATACATCTGTAAATCCTACCTTCGCTTGGGGCAGATGTTGAGGAAGCAGGTGCTGGAGTGCCTGCTGCCGGTGGAGCCTGTGTCGCCCCAGGGGCGAGGTGTGTCGGCTGCTGGCCCGCCTGCTGTTGCGGCTGTTGCTGCAGAAATTATCATAATTATTATGTAACAGAGATAGATACAAAAATTGGCATATTGACTGAATCAAAAATGATATACCATATATGCTTGCATATCATGTGATTTTTGAAGACCTAATTTTGAAGCTAATTTTAAGAGGGTCACACATACACAAGATTTAAAAGGAGCTTATGTAATACAGTATTCACAAATTAATAACGTATTATAAAATACAAACATAATATGCATCTTTTTCATGGATCTTTTAAAAAGTTATGCTTTACTTCTCTGTATCCAATAACATTGTTTGTATTCCCATATTACTATTGTATTATAAAATTTAAAATACAAACACAGCGATCAATGTTTTAGTTTGGAAATCAGCTGAGGACAATTATGAGGTAAGTTTATTTTGCTGTATTTAACTCAATTCAGAGCAATTTTTCTCTTTTGGTTAGAGTAAATGAATCTCTAGATACTCTTTTTATAAGAAACAAGGTTATTTTTTGTTATACGAAGTGTTTTAAGTTGAAATATTTAAATATGTCTCATTGTGAACTAAATTGCTATTTTTTTCGTTAAAGAGATGTTGTTAGGGGTATGTTTTTTATGTAAAAAAATTAACAGATTCCATTTGCTATTTTCACTTGATTTCATCATAATATGAGCTTTATCAGCAAGAAAACAACAGTAAAATGTGTTCTTTCATGCCCAGTGGTTTTGATTAAAATACTTTTCTCTCTAATTTTATTTATGGTTGAGTTTCATCCATGTTGCCGATGAACAAAAATTTATAGTCATTAGCAGCTTGAACATTGTTTTCTCAGCTTCAGCTACAACTTGCAGCTTAAATTTAGCAATATATTTCCTTGCAGATCTTTTCTCTAAATCGAATAAGGGTATAATGTAAAAATATATCAGTCTTATTCTACTTAACATCATTTGTAACATAACTACAGTAATTGTTTACTATCATACAATGGTTGAAATCCAAGCGAAACAACTGTTATCCAATTTCAGTTGTTCATAGCAAAACAGCTGTTTCTCATTCAGCTGTTTATGGCTGTACACGTTTACGCAACATGTATAGCGTTACTAACGATACTTTTATCATTCTCTTTTACTTTTTTTAACTTATTTAACTAGAAGATGGGATAGATAAAGAGACAGAGGAAAAGAGGTTAGTCTATTGTAATTTGGTCTCTCAAAAAAGGAACTCACATGATACACGAGACACGTGATAAAATAATTTTTTAAGGGTGAAAATTTGGGGTCACATAATATGCAAGATCGCAAGTTACACGAGTATATACAATAAACAAAATATCAGAAAACTGATGCAAAGAGATTTCCCACCTATTAGAAACTGTTTTTTATAACATAATCTATAACAACTCAAGAAACTTATCCTATTTCAGTATAGTGCCATTATGTTGCCCATTTTGCTTTCAATACTTTAGTATTATATTATTTTGTAATTTTGATTTAAGCCGTTTAGGCAGTAATTTGTAACTTCTCTTGTCTCCTCCTCGGCTGTTGGCTTGTTTGACATTTGTATTAACAACAATGGTTTGTTTTCCCCCGTGTAGAGGGGTGGTCAGAAGTTCTTTTACAGCTAATCTGCTGTTGTTAATAAACATGGATTTCTTCCTTCTGAAATTGTTGCTTTCTGTTGCATTTAATACAGATTACAGCTGTCCTCCTTCTAATTATCCCTTTTTGGGTATTTAATCAGCATTGTTGCTTAGTGTAATCTGTGTTTTTGGATGTTTGAAGTCATCAACAAGGTTCAGGCATTACTGCTGCCTTCTGTCTTACCTGGGTTTTGCTCCAGATGTGAGTTTAACACTGACATTATTAAATGTTGAAGCCCTTATTTGTATGGTTTTTCTCTTTGTTTAATTTTGGCCCCTGTGTAAGCGTGGATGTGTTGTTTTCTGTATTCAATAGTGTAATTGTTTTGGGTATTAATTTGTAAGGGTAACTGTGTTTTTGGGTGTTTATTTCAAAACGGTGTTATTTCTGTCACTGAGTGGTTTTTTTCTCTGTTTGTTTGTTCCCCTTGAATCAATTTTCACACACTGGTATTTGTATGCACGACTCCACCCACTGTGGACTTTGTTGCTGTATGGTGAATAATGGTGTTTAAAGATTTAGAAGTGTTTTTGGTGTGTTGGCTAAAGAGGCAATTACATAAACATCATACATGTAAGTTTCAAAGATTTCAATAACCACATTACTTCACAACATCGATGTATCATTGATTCACTTGTTCTGCAAATGTTTGTTGTGGGGGAAAACATTGCTCATAATAGCAAACTGTGAAACTAACTTCACATACGATGAAACTACATAACAATTCATACCTGTTGGAGAGGATCAAATTCCCTGGAATTGACATTCAATTGCATATTTGAAGGCGTGGCTGCAGCAGCTGCACCTCCAGCATTATTACCACTCACATCTGAAACATAAAAGGTGAAAGATGGAATTTATCAAAGGCAACTTTATTTGCTAGTTATGGTAGCTAAGTGTAACTGTGTTTGCGTTCAATCTTGTTACCATTCTGACTCCATACAGATCATTACAGAAATGGTTAGTGCTCTAAACAAACAGCCGACATCTCAAAGGAAAGGAGAATACACTTGTCCCCTTGGCTTTAAATATAATACACAAAAATGGTTTGTCTTCTATGCTAATGATGGTTAATTTGATGTGGAAAACTACTGATTGGGCTCAACCTGAACATTATACTTCTGTATGTTCATAGTGCAACACTAAGCTTCCATCTATATTTCACTTAATCAGAATTATTGGAGACTAAACTAAGGGATTTTTCATCACTTAAGAGTCTCTAAGTTGTGAATTGTATTTTTAAAGTGTTTATTGTACCTACTTGAGCTATTTCTCCAAATTTAAGTTTCAAAACTATATAAAATAAGAAAAATCTTAAAATCTTTTTCTTAAAACTTATCTGAAGTTTAACTATAGGACTTTTTACTGACATAATCTCCTATGGAAGTAGTAATAATTGCTGTTAAGCACTGCATGGCGGCAATGACAGCATTCCTTCCTAACATACCATGAACTTTTACTTGTATAAGTGACAACTGATGCTGCAACTCCCCCTCACATCAATAAACCCGTTCAATCGGGAAGATTCACTTTAGCAAAGCAATAGTCACGGACGTATAAAATCTAAAACTGAAGTACATTTCAGTTGTATTTTAAAATATAAATCTCAATCTACATTTACAACAGGGCTAAACTGAAGCAAAAAAAAAAAGCTTTTACACCTAGCATCAGATGAAAGGCTTCTGAAATTCATTTCTTGCTATAATGTGGTTCGGATTCCACAAAAGCTGTAGGTCCCGTTGCTAAGTAACCAACTGGTTCTTGGCCGTGTCAAATAAGTCTAATCCTTTGGGCCAGTCCTAGGAGAGCTGTTATTCAGCTCAGTGGTCTGGTAAAACTAAGATATACTTTTTTTGCCTACAATATCGAAATACAGTATGGAAAAGGCTGGAGTACCACTAACCTGCATCTGCAACTGGAACAGAAGTGGGCAGAGGAACTTCTAGACCATCAATCAACGATGTTAGACGATTTCGAATCTCCTGGAGTTCTTTCTTGATGGCATATGTCTGTAAAGACAAGATGTGATATTCATCCTATGTACAAGCAATAACAAAAATTAGACCAACAATATCTGGTTATTAGGAAATTAAATTTGATGGCTTTATGTTGTATTACAGAAATACTGCATCACTAGAAAAGTTAAAATGCTGACCTGATGAAAATAAGAATCACTGACAAAAAATCGGTTATTTTTGATGTTCTATACACAGAACTGGCGGTACTAAGGTTATTATACTCTAACTTTTAGTTATCTACTCAAATATTTTTATAGTTTCCCTTTGCTTATATCCCTTTAGCAGGAAACAACAGAACAGAAAATATCAAAACCGTACGTGCTGACACAAATCTTGACAGATTCTCCAAAACTGACAAATTTTTAATTACCATATTTTTCATAGCTAGCAAACCTACGGTCTTAATGATAGGTTAAAATCTTCTAGCACCAGCTGGAAACCAGTAAAAAACATATAAAATTGTAGAACACACAGCTTGACGTTCATTAAACAACTGATTAACTCAACAACTGCTTGACAGATCCTGTTTCCCTGAAATTCTGATAAAACTTTATCCATGAATTGAGCTTTAAAAATCATGGTGCGAATCAAATTGCGAGTGTGTGTGTATAATTACACACCAAAAAATACATTCCTTAATCTTTGTACACCCAATTCAATACTGACATCAACAAACAGAAAGCAAGAATTTGACAAACTCACTGTCATATCAGGTCGGCGTGGTTTTGATTTTGAGTTGCCTGAGAGCAAAATGGTTAGTCGTAAAATACGGCTGCACTGGATGGCAAATGATAGATCCGATGTGTCGAAGATAGTCACCAAATCTCCATCTTCATCCTGAAAGACACTCGTGAATATTACTGACAGACCGTAAAAAAATTTGTTCCATCTCATGAAAACTAGAAATGGATTGAAATAAATACTTTTCAAAACATGGTGGTGTAAGTTTAACTGTACATTGCATTTTGATAACAATGACATTTGGTACATATTTTAATGATAAGGTTTTGTCAGATCATTAAGTCTATTTCTGGACCCTCACTGCACTGGCCTGTGGGATTTGTCAAACAACAGTTGTGGGGCAAGATAAAAGCAGGAAACAACGCAGCTGTGATTGAACACACTGCAAAAAATCTATGGCAATTCCTACAGTCCCCTACCATAGGCAGTTTCATCAAGTGAGTACTCTGCCTTTTCACATTCGAAACTACAAATGGATAAGATTGACCCCAGTCCTGACCTAAGTTAAACTTCATGTGGCATCATATTCACTGCAAAGGATAGACAGACTGTGATGTAATCTTCTACCTTATATTTAAGGGTGATTTCATCTTCTGGGTCCAATGAACACCTGAATACCCTCTGCATCATGAGGATCAGCTCGTCGTACGTCATGTCCTCATTATGAATGGGAATTCGTCTGATGTCATCACCCAGCTGAGCCTGTGGACGAAAAGAACGGTTATCAATTGTAAGTTACAACACACCTAGCACAGTGCTTTCTCGTAAACAATTCAAATAGGTTAATGACTGCATAATTGGCCATAAGAAAACACATATCACCAAAATTCCTATAACTGAGACTGACTTACCGTATTTTGTCGAAGCCCCTAACATCTTTATATCAGTAACCATATCAGTGAACACCCATACACACTGCAATAATTCTGTATGATGACAGTCATGGAGCTTAATTGTAAACTTTGGCAAGAGGACTTATGTTGAATTATGACATTTTTATGATAAAATAGTTTTATATATATTTACCAAGTAACTACATAGCTATTATGTGTCATTTATCGGCAGCTTAAATTTGAAAAATTGCGGTAGCATTCCAATATTTTGGTGTAAGTAACTTGCCCTATCCACCCAGGGAAAGATAGGTACAACACTACTAACGAGCCCAATTCATTTATGCCCTATGCGCATGTGAGGGGAGGAGGGAGGGCTCTGATCAAGTAGCTACTTGGTAAGTATATATAAAACTTTATAAAAAAATGTCATTTTTATATAAGTAATTTACCATATAACTACATAGCTGAATCCCACATTTACAGGAGGTGGGATGCACTGGCACATACTACTTAAAAAACACTCATAGATGGAGATGAATTTTGAAATAGCAAGTAGTTAACATTGATAAAATGTTAGAAACTACCTGGTGAGAGCACTACAGCAGAAAAGTACTGCCTCTGACAAGATCATCTCGACCGTAGTGGCGTGGCAGTAGAGCCTAAGGCACCTCCACATCAGCGGGGCTTTGCAGCCGAAGAGTACTCCGATGGCTGCCAAAGCATACAATAAAAAACAAAAGCCCTTACCTGGCTCTCTCTTCTCCGTCATTCACGGCCTTCCTTGAATAGGAGAAAAGAACCATATTAGGGAGCCTGGAACTATCGTCAGGCTGGTTCCTCTCACGAAGGCCTAGGCAGGGGCAGCTGGAGAAAAGAAGGCATGAAAGCTCAAGAGAAAGTACTTCAGAAGTGCTGCGTACGCTGTGGTACCAGCTGCCTGGTCTAAGACTTCACTGCCCAATGAGACCGGGGAAAGAGACAAGTCTGAAGGAGCCTTAGCTGCAGTGGGTGTTTTCTATAGTTTTATGTGCAGGGTTAACCACTCATAAAATGGCCAAACCCCTGCAAATGAAGTGCAAATGGCTGCCCACATAGCATATTTCTCTCATTTTGTTCTTCCTATATCTTTCCTCCTCTGCCCCCAAAATGTCTCGTGTTCCAGGTTGCCACGAGAGAGCCGCTAAAAAGATTGGAACAAGCTACTTGAAGCAGCAACCATACTGGACCCTGAGGTGCTCTGGCCTCCCAAGTTCGGCCACATGCACCTGGGTTTGTCCTCAGAAGTGTTTTGGCTCTGGTAGCGAACAGACTTCCATTGTTCTCACTCGCCCATTCCATAGGTCTGCCAACCCTTGCCCATGTGCGACAGACCTCAGTTCAGGATACCCCTATGTTGGATCGTTGCTTTGGGCTCCTACGAGGGATACCTTTACTGTGAGTGACCAGGTAACTCTCGGCTTGCCCTTGCACTCATCACCCATCCACGTGTGACTAGGAATCTCATCTTTACGGCACCGCCATATCTTTATAATCAACTTATTTATTGTTATTCACATGTGCCCCTAGTATTAATTTGTAAACTATTGTTATCAATTGTTGAGTAAATGTAATTAATCGTTAACTGCGGACAATTATGCCTTGCAGTAACTTGACTAAAAATAGTACCAAAGGTTAGTAATCTTTCCATTTTCCTCTCAGTTTTCTGTATTACTGTCAGCCATTTTATAGCGTTCCATAAGCCCAAAATGTCATTAGTTGGAGCTGAACGGGCACCAGAGATGGATCAAGCATCAAAGGCACAGGCAGACGCGAAGCAGGCAGCTGATGAGGCGGCGCTGGGCACACGGAAGCTGGCACCAGGCGCTTGGAAACAGGCGCCGAACACTTGGGAGTTGGCACCAGAGGCTCCGGAGAAGTAGATGGGCACTCATGAGCCGATGGGCACTTAGAGGAGGACAATGGGCGCTTGCGAGAACTAGACAGGTGCTCAGGTGCCAAATACTGGCACTCTACAACAGAGCGCTGGGGTAAAAAGCACTCTGGACTGTCCCAAGTGCTGCAGGAAGGTTGCAGGCTGCGAAAAGGCTCTTTGAACCGTTTACAGGGCAGCAGAGAAGAGTGGTCAGCATGGGCTGCGCACCTCTTCAAAGGCCGAGACTTGTCCGGAAAGCACCACAGGTGCCTCTTATTAGGAATGGAATCTTCAGAACCAGAGGACAATTGATGCACTTCCACACTGACGCCTTTCCAATGACTGTCTGTCGAAGCCTGAGGTCGATCAACAGGCTCAACTACACATGGGTAAACCCCACCGACCTCCCTTAGACCTCCAGTATGACCCCTCCCAAGTTTAGAGGAGTATGACAGGGACCTTCACCTAAGAGAATCGCCAGGACAAGTAGCCACCTCCTCCGCTAGCACTGCACTATCACTAGAAACTTTGTCTACACACACACACTTTGTCCATCAGGACTTGTAGGGACGACCCTAATTCGGCCCGAGTGTTCACTACCAGGTTAATTTTCTGGTCAAATCTGGATTCAAGACTGGGAAGAGATCAGGGTCGGAAGCATGGGAGTTAGGCAGAGGAGTAGGTGGTACAGTAGGAGGGCTGGTGATGGGAGACAAGACAGGCACAGGAGAAGAGATAATAGGTACATTATCAACCATAATAGACTTAGGCGTAGTCTCTGTGCTAGCTAAAGTCCTACTTTCTGCCCTAGAAGCCGCCTTTCTCTTTCTGTCTCAAGCTGATCTAAATGTGATCTTTAAACCTCCCATTTTCTCTCTTTCCAGTCCCTGCATTCAGTACAAGTCCTCTACAGTTGGTACAAATGGATGAACTAGAGTCCGAAAAAATCAGTTCAAAAAACCTAAACTAGCACTAACTAGCTCGAAGGCTACCAAAGATAAGAATACTTCACCAATCTTGGAGAAAGGCAATAAGAAGTCAAAATAAGCTACTGCATACAACCGATGTTCAGTCGTAAGCCGGCAGAAACGAACTAAGGTCTTCAGCTGTTCCTCTTGTTCCGCGATAGCGGGTGGGGCTAGTCACCTACACAAAAACAAAAGAAGTTCTACTGCTATTTTTAAAATTTAAGCTGCCACATGAGTTGAAACTATAGCTATGTAATTACTTGGTAAGTTACTTATATGAATCTTACATTTATATTAATTAAATTATTGCAATATTTACCTTGATGATCAACTTGCCCGACAAGTCCAGGCCACTATCACTGCTGCCAGCCCCACTCATGTTGCTGGCTTCGAAGTTGATCTCCTCCTACTTGAAAAGAAGCCCAAACCACCGTAGTTCCAAACTTCATGTATTCTGTAAAAGGAAGAACAGAAAGAATATCAGGCATCAATGGTGCGAACAATACAATTCTTTAACAAAAGATGCTATAATTCTATCAAATCTTCCCATTTTTTATGTCAATGGTTTACTGTGCTGAAACATCTAAAACTGACCAATGTGTCTGTGTCTGTCTGTCACTTTCAGCCTGCCTGTCAGCTAAGACTTTAGTGTTTTAAAGCAATATAATTTTACTGCAGTATCTTTGGGGATTAGACTTCAAAACTTCATATACCTGTACTCTGTCACCTCCAGGCGATATGAATTCAACATTTTCTGTGGTGAATCCAAGGGTAATTCATTAAGCCCAAGATATCTCCCCTGCTTTTTTAAAAGACTAAACACACAAATGTTAGGCAAGTACAGTATTCATAAAAACCAAGTTTCAGCTTAAAAAAACTCCGTAAAAAAAATCTTGGCTAATCTGTGAGGATAAGGAAGAAATTGTTTAGGTAAAAACATCAGCACTATCTGACACCTTTGTGAGCTCTCACCCAGACTGGATGACCATCCTCCTTGTAAGATAAACCACAGGCCACTTGATCTCTTCACAAAATCAGAAAGAAAGGGTGTTCTCTGACAACTTCTTGTGCCTGCTGGTACTAAAGGTAAGAGGCAGTCTCTGTTCTGGAGTAATTATATCCTTGAGGGTGATGAAGTCAGCAAGTCGTCAAGATAACGCAGAAGACATGTCCCATGCTAATGGGGGCAAGCAAGTACTAAAGTGAACATGAAACAAACACCCGAGGGGCTGTTGCTAATCGATAGCACAAGGCTCTGAACTGGTATGGTCCCTTTACAGACAAAAGTGGAAGTACTTCTGGAGTGATGGATGACTACCTAAGATTTACATCCTTAAGGTTCCACTAAAAGCATGAAGTCACCCTCTCTAGTGAGATCAAACAAGGAATGACTTGTTTCCAGCTTCATCCAAGTCTGTAGCACTAACTCATTCAATAGTTTTACGTGCAAGGTTAACCATCGCTCGTAAAATGGCCGCCCCTGTGCAAACGAAGCGCAAATGGCTGCCCACATATCATATTTCTCTCGTTTTTGTACTTCCGGTATCTTTCCTCCTCTGCCGCCCAAATGTCTCGTGTTCCAGGTTGCCACAAGAGAGCCACTTCAAAGATTGGAAGGAGCTACCTGAAACAGCAGCCATATTACATCTGACCAGCCTCCCAAGCTCGGCTGCATATGCCCGGATTCGTCCTCAGAAGTGTTTTGGCCCTGGTAGTGAATGGATGTCCATTGTTCTCACTTGCCCATTCCACAGGTCCGCCAACCATTGTCCTATGTGCAATGGACCTAATTTCTCGACTTTTAACAAACCACCCCAAGTACTGTGTCCTACGCTCACCACGTGTATTTCTCTCTCTCCATTCATCAGTAAACCCTCCTTTTGTTCCCTTAGCCGATCCTTTTCTCAGCCTGCCACCCATCGTTTGCATGCTAGTTTCATTCAAATTTGTGAACAGTGCAATATAAGGGAGTTTCGACTGGCTGTGCCACTCATTGGCATGTTGATAGTTAGGGAATCCTTATCGTTTCAATTGCATGATATTAGGGCTTCAATTCTCACCACTCCCATTGTTAGTTTGACACTTCTCTCTTTCAGAGGGATGCCTCTATTGTGAGTGACCAAGGAAACCTCAGCTCACCCTTGCATTTGTCGTGTTGGACCCCTCCACATGTGACAAGGAATTTTATCTTGTACAGCACTGGCGAATCTTTATAATAACAGTTTATTTATTATTATTCACGTGTGCCCCTAGTATTGATTTGTAAACACTGTTGTTAATTGTTGAGTAAAGGTAATTAATCATTAACTGCGTACAATTGCGATTTGCAGTAACTTGACTAAAAAGAGTACCAAAGGTTAGTAAGTAATCTACTTTCCAATTCCCTCTCAGTATTTTGTATTACCATCAGCCATCTTATAGCGTTCCGTTGCTTGGCCAAGGCTTGAGAGTAACATATAGCAATAGGATGCCTACAGCGTTGAACGCATTCTTTTCCACCAACAGCCTCCCCCCTGTCAACAGACTCAAAAGCTTTGGGCGATCCTAAAGGGTAGATCACAAATGGGATCAGTCTCCAAGAAAGGGGAGGGCTGAGATCCTTGAATGGTAGTCTGAAATCATCCTGAAGGACACCAACTACCCAGGGCTTCAGCTCCTGATGATGCTACATCCCCTGCTTCCACAACATCCCCCCCATCATCTTGTTTCCCTTGCCGCTGCTTTGAGCTAGAGCTGGAGGGAGGGAGGGATAGAAAGGGCTATAGAGACTCCTAGCCCCGTCACAGTACTGAGGCACAATACTGGACACAGAAGGCATCGGTCACTCCCAAAAGCTTGGCCAAAATGCCCTTCAATGCCAAAGAGCACCAGAAGAAGACTGCAGCAAAAGATAGGCTACTCAGAATACCAAGGGATGGCCAGATATTCCGCAAATACTCCTGCAAAACTGCCATCAAAACAGGGGTTGGCAGTGGTGAACTACAAGTATGCGCCACTGACTTCAATCAATGTTGACCAAAACCCCAAACAATTTATACAATAAAAAGATTAAAGAAACTTCAACTTGACTGGCCATCATAGGGCACCCAGAGGTCCTAATTAACCAAAGCTGATGAGAAAGTGCTGGCTGGCAGGTGAATGGGAGACTCTCCCGACTAGTCACTAATAAACCACCTAATTACGTAAGTTCAATGATTCTTTCCAGGATAATTCTAAGAAAGAGCTCTGAATGGAGATATCGTTTATTAATTAAATTTTTTGACAGAACAATATAGAAAAGAGTTATGAGGCAGTGCACGTGATATAACTTAAAATCTTACTAAAATAACGAGAAATTTACTGTCTGATGTTTATGTTTTTAAGCGGATAAGCTCTGCGGGACACCAAGTTTAGTACCAGCCCCTCAGACATAAGCATACAAACATGAACAACAGACACTGAATTTCTCACTTTATTTCAGCACAGTTGTCTAGTTATCTCACCTGTACTGCATCATACACACCCTTTGCTACACATTTGTCAAAAAATTTCATTAGCAAACAATATCTCCATGCGGAGCTCTTCCTTAGCATTTCCGTTTCCAGTTTAAACTGAAGAATATACCTACATAAATGGCTCTGATTTGTATAACTATTAGAACAAAAGTTCACTCAGCATAATGCTGTAGATCCAATAGGCTATCCCCCTGCAATGCCAAAAATAGCAAGCTATACTAGGCCTCTGCTATGGTAAGCACAGTTCAATTTGGAACAGACATACCTAACCTAAAGTAGGGTTTAGTTGTGAACGCACGTTTTTTAGGCATGGCTTAACCTAAATTATTTATAGTGTTACATCACTGCTTATAGCAAAATAGCAATGGCTTATATGGTGGCGAGTTTTCTTAAATTCTTGTCTGCAAAATTTTGTCAGAAATTAGTATTTGAGATAACTTGAAAAATTTACCATCTTTTGTTTGTGTTTTTACGCAGAAAAGCTCAGCACGATGCCACATTCAGTACTACTTTTTGATAAATCTAAAAAAAAAAATGAGCCGTCTATCTGCTTACAGAAGTAAAGATTTACGATTTTCTTAAAATTCTATGGATCCTTGTCCCCCAAGACATGCTTTTTTTATTTACAATCCCCTTATTTCTTTTTTTTTTTTTTACAATCTCTGCTTCTGCCCTTTGTCTTTTTACAATCTCTGCTTCTGCCCTTTGGTTTTTTTTTTACAATCTCTGCTTCTGCTGTTTGTTTTTTATATAATCTCTGCTTCTGCTGTTTGTTTTTTATATAATCTCTGCTTCTGCTGTTTGTTTTTTATATAATCTCTGCTTCTGCTGTTTGTTTTTTATATAATCTCTGCTTCTGTTTGTTTTTTATACAATCTCTGCTTCTGCCCTTTGTCTTTTTACAATCTCTGCTTCCGCCCTTTGTTTTTTTTTTTACAATCTCTGCTTCTGCCCTTTTTTTTTTATCTCTGCTTCTGCTGTTTGTTTTTTTTATACAATCTCTGCTTCTGCCTGCCCTTTGTTTTTAACAATCTCTGCTTCTGCTGTTTGTTTTTTATACAATCTCTGCTTCCGCCCTTTGTTTTTTTTACAATCTCTGCTTCTGCCCCTTGGTTTTTATACAATCTCTGCTTCTGCCCCTTGGTTTTTTTTTACAATCTCTGCTTCTGACCTTAGTTTTTTTTACAATCTCTGCTACTTCAGGCAGACAAACTGCTAATTTTTTTCACTGTTTTCCATGTTTCGATAAATATTTAATAACTCCGTGTGCTGAATTTGGATGACCCCTACACTGCAGAGTACCACGTAACCTTGACCTTACATGACCACCCTAAGGGTATGTCAGCCATAACCTAACCTAAGTCAAGGTCTACCGTAAGACTTTACGGAAACAAAAAACTAGAAATCAAAATTACTTTAAAATAAGAACAAATAAAGAACTGAAGTCCCAGAACAGCCAAAGCCCCCAAACATAAACAAAGCCGGTCAAGACAAATCGAGGCTGGCTTAAGCCTGGATCGGGCTTTGGCAGGAGTCTATTAAAGGCTTGTTTTTCTTCATTTCTCAATTACATTTAGACTGTAACTGGTGTTTTTCAATAATTAATCGTTTATGTAGCGACTCCCTCTCGAAATAAGAGATTAACTTACTGATTTCTCCGTCTCTTTTGTTGTTTTAAGTCAAATGTCAAACGAAAACTGGTGAGGATGAGTTGGCTCGGCCATCTTTTCCACTCGACTGGATATGTCGTAATTGAGTCAAGTAATAACTCTAACATTTTAGCCTTGTTTTTATAATTTTTTCCTTCAGTTTACATTTTCGGGTTTTAAGAAATTTAATCTACTATTTAAATAACAGGATGTGATCTACTATCATTAAATTGTGGCTGTTATTTGTACAATATAATGAAGGTGTCATAAAGATTTACACCTGATGGCAATTAAAGAGAATTGTATTCATGGCTTACAAAAAAATAGACTCAAATTCCTTTTAAATTTAATCGTCTGTTTCTATATTCTTAAGTCATTGCATTTCAATCCTCGACAGGATATGAATTTTTAACATTAAATCCCAGTGTTCTTTTGTTCGCCAAAGCCGCGAATCCAGTGTATGGTAAAAAAAATTATGGCTAAATTAAGGTTATTTTGTTGTAAATATAAGGCATGAGATTTTATTTATTTTTTATGTAATTACGGGTCAAAGTAAAGATGCCCGATAACGAATAATGAGTGGAGTACTTCATACATTAACGTCATTACCAAAAAATGTTTGTTTTCCCACTTCCAGTTATTTGCAACTCTCGTTTATGATATATGTTTCATTGTGCAGAGCCACAGTAATTTAATCTTATCGCCATATAATCGATATTGGCATATATTCTTTTAAATTCATAGCAGATATCATAACAGATCTTCTTCTTGACACAGTACCTACTAGCAAAGTTCGCTCTCATTCAGCGAGGTAGAATCGCGTTCCCTTAATGTATTCTCCAAATGACAACAAACAATCCAATGGACCTTGACAATCTATTAAAAAAATAAATAAATAAAAGTTCATCGCATTTACAAACAAGATTATATATTTATATATATATATATATATATATATATATATATATATATATATATATATATATATATATATATATATATATATATAGGCCTTTTCTCTTTTAACAGAATGTCTCTAGACGAACTTTCCTCTTCTCAATAATTATTTTGCGATGGAGTTGCGAGCCCTGTGGACCTTCTCTCTCAGAACTGACTGCAACCCACAACAATCGACTGATTACTAAGTCAGTAAAACAATGCTTTTTGTATAGGACGTTCATCAATACAGGATGGACAAAAGAGGGATTGTTCTATCTGTCATTCATTCAAAGACATTATCCATTCATAGAGGGGGGGTCTGAACCTCTCTCTCTCTCTCTTTCTTTTCTCTCTCTCTCTCTCTCTCTCTCTCTCTCTCTCTCTCTCTCTCTCTCTCTCTCTCTCTCACACACACACACACACACACACACACACACACACACACCACTCTTCCGTCACTCTACCGTTTTTAGAACAATCCCAGTTACCTAATAACGCCTCACAAGTGCTTGGTACAATGACGCGTGAGCAAAGCCCTTCTCATGACTTTATCTTCTAAGAAAAAACTTTAGTCGTACACTTATTTTTCTTAACAGTCTTTTTTCAATGAAAACGTAATATTGGAAAGCTAAGTAAATGTTAGTTTATTTTTTCTTTAATATTTATGGTGTACAGTACTGTTTTAAACCTAACCGAACGTATTATTATTATTATTATTATTATTATTATTATTATTATTATTATTATTATTATTATTATTATTATTATTATTATTGCTAAGAGATTCACAATTTCGTGAAAATAATCTGTGTAATAAAATCCACAATTATATAGTAAACGTATTACTATGTAAAAATAAATCAACAAACAAAGCATATTGTTCCTTGCCTCACATATTCTGTTATTTCAATATATATATATATATATATATATATATATATATATATATATATATATATATATATATATATATATATATATATATATATATATATATATATATATATATATATGCATGACTAAAGGGGCAACTTTCACTATGAAAATAAATAGCCCCAAGTTTCTTCAGTTTCAAAAAATTGTCATTTTGTTTTTAGGATGGTTTTTACAAACTAGAATTGGAAAACAAGAGAGGGATATTCATTATTAGCAATGTAAGCAAGGTATTTGAAAAAGTGAGGATGGAAATAACGAAGGAAAGGAAAACCAGAAGATAAGCCGGTTCCAATGTGGTGGCACTGAAGGATGATCCACAGTCGATCCTGAACGCAGTGATTTGCTACAATACATTGTTAGGCGCAGCAACGCACATAGGCCTATATGGTTTGGGGATACGTATAAATGCTTTGGTAAACTAGACCTGAAGGATTGCATCAAGTAGACAGGGAAAATGATAGGATGGAAAGAAGCGCTGTTGATAAGAATGATGAATTAAAACGGCAGGGCTGTTATAGGCTACCATGCCCTCCGGGAGAAACAGATAGGCCTACCATTGCAATAGCAGAAAATGTGAGGAGGCAAGGAACAATACATGGCCCAAAAGCTATGCAGCATAGTGACAGATAGAGTAAATGAGTTAAGCAGGAAGAACGTAAAACTCGTAAGAAATATAGAAATGGTCCCTATTATTTGTCAATGGCATGTTCCCCACCAGCAGGAGGAATAGAAATGGCAACTGGCAACTGCCCTGGCCTGGAGCAGCTTAAGAAATTTGCATCTAATACTAAGCCAAGTCAGCAGTGCTGGTAACAGACAAAAAAAAAAAAAAAAAAGAGAACAGATGTCCACATAAGAACAGAAGTTGAAGATGGTCCAATTATTGTAAAGGAATACAAATACCTAGGAGAATGGTACACACTAAATGGCTCACGGGAAGCGAGTATCAAAACAAGAAATTAAAAGGTAGAGTACCTATTAAGAGAAATTAGAAAACATGGGGACATTAAGAAAGTAGGAAATATAAGTAAGGAAAAAGATCTGTGAATCAGTAGCGGTACCAACATTATTTGCTAACGCAGAGACATGGAGTAACACCACGGAAAACGAGCTGAATGCCCTAGAGAAAATGCAATACAGGATCCTCCGAGGAATGTACGAATAACCAACTAGGCACACCGTATTGGGAAATTATAGGGGAGTCCGGCATGTGGCCAGTAGCCTACAGAATGGAATATAAAAGATAATGTTTTTTCCACAACATTATAAACTCGGAGGATAAAAAATCAATTGAAGGAATAAGAAAAGATCAATTAAGATCCCCCTATGGACTGTGCTGGACAAAAAAGCTTAGAAACCATATGTACTAAATATAATAGAGATTAATAGAATGAGAGAATATGCCAAAAAAGCACTGAAAAAGGAAATAAAGATAAGAATTAAGCAAGATATCGAAGAGACCTTGAAAGCAAAGAGGAAATAAACGAAGAAGCTGAAGTTCACAGAAAACTTCGGGGGAAATGAGTAGGCCTACATAAGAGAACGGGAAACAAAGGACGCGCGTATGATAATGAAAGCCAGCCTGAGAACGGGGTCTGTGATATCTGCATAGTAGAGAAGGAGGAGGACAGCGTCGAACATTTGTTCAGGTGTAAAACCATACTTAAGAGACTCTAAAATTCCCTAACAGAAAACTGTGGGAACATATAAGGTTAGCCCTGGTCAGAAGTAAAGTGGAAATATTTTGTAATATCTGCTTTAAAAACGTCTTTAATTTTTCGGGGTTATTGTTGCTGAAAAGGGTAATTGACAAGAATTAAATTAAACATTTTGAAGTACTGTAAAGTAAAAATAAAGACGATTCAAATGGTAAACAACAAGGAACCTCACGTGAATGTTGTAGTGTGCCCGCAACTGTGTTTATGGCGTCGGCGTTTAGGAGCCATAAGAACCTTGTATAAGAAGTAGCTTCACCTCAATCATTATGAAACCATTCATTTTACTTATTCAGAATTAAAAAAAAAAGATGGAACTACTTGCATTACCTCATCTAAAATATCGGGGAAAAGAAACACAACTGATATACACCATTAAACGTGAATGCCCTTTATTTCACCTCACCCAAAACATGAAAAGAATAAGGAACCCATTTTTCCGACCTCGTCAGAAATATATATGAAAATATTAAAATATAAGTGTGACCACCAGGTTTTCCCCCATAGGCACAGACAAGGTCACAGTTAGGACGGACTCCTCGAACTTCCAGCTGGAAGACTGGAGACTCTCCCCATTGACTGTGATGCCGGTGGGGTCAGTGGCAACGCCGAAGATGACCACGGTTTCCAAGTTGAGACCCTCCACGGGTGTCATGCTGTCGTAAACGTTCATCGTGAGTATGTCCTGGGAAAGGGGAAAAAATTCTGGTCAGTTTACCCTCGGGTAGTAAAGGGTCAAAGTAATTTAGAAGACGTGGCACAAAGGTAATTCTATTCTTCTTCTTTTTTTTTTTTTTTTTTTTTGCTATAACACGAAGGGCGGGGAGTGTGACTGTTTTGGAAAATGGTCAGATGAGGGACAGTGTATAGGATATGTTAATTTCATGCAAGAAATTAACGGAGGATATAAAAAACAAAAGCAAGAAAAGAGAGAGAGAGAGAGAGAGAGAGAGAGAGAGAGAGAGAGAGAGAGAGAGAGAGAGAGAGAGAGAGAGAGTTGGAAAATGGATCAATGCTCATATTTACTCACATCTAGATATTCGAACTCAGCGAAATACGTTCCCTCGTGTTCCATAGTGTGGACAATTTCTCCATCGTCCCAGAAAAGCTCTCCAGCTGCCCTCGAGTTAGTGTCGAGGGCTACAGTCAAGCAGAATGGGTTCTGTCGGCTGGAAATATAGAAAAGATTAATAAAATACTTAAATATTACAGATGATGTATCACACAGTGTACATCCCGGCCAATGTTCTGATGAGCTCTAATTCTCTGGCTCTGTTCTGCATTAGATCATGCCACTTTAGGATATATTTAGAGCAGCTTTTCATACACGTACCTATCTTTAGTGGTGAGAGCTGGTTCTTGACACGGCATGATGATTCCTCCTTGGGCATAAACCGGAATTACTTCTAGAGGAACATCTACATATAGGGTCAGAGGTCCTATGGCTACTAAGAGACCTGTTTCCAGGTCATACCACTTTCCCTGCGGACAGAAATTATGATCAGTAAGCTAGCATAGTGTTCCTTTAGGGTAGGACTTCGTACACTCGTTTAATAATAACGCAAAATGCTTCTGTAAGCTCAAACAAATCACACAGGCTTATAACGGCCAACCATACCTCAGGGAGGTAAACTGCTCTAGGCTTTTGTAGGCTTAAACAACTCACATAGGCCTATAACGGCCAAGCATACCTCAGGGAGGTAAACTGCTCTAGGCTTTTGTGGGCTTAAACAACTCACACAGGCTTATAACGGCCAACCAAACCTCAGGGAGGTAAACTGCTCTAGGCTTTTGTAGGCTTAAACAACTCACATAGGCCTATAATGGCCAACCATACCTCAGGGAAGTAAACCGATCTCCTAGTGATGCCCTCTTCCATAACAGGGGCAACCATGATGCCCGTTCCCCACATGAACTGGTCGTCAATCACCAGGGCATCTGTGTCTGTCAGGTGTTCACTGAACAGGGGCCGAACTACGGAGTGGCCATGGTGATGAGCCTGGGTGAGTAAATGTATTGCGTTGTTAAATGAATTTAAATGAAGGTTAATCTTAGAATAAAGTTTATTATAAACTTTAAATAAGTTTAGCTAAATATAGAACTCGAGAATGAGCTGAATTGAAGGGTTGAAATTCTGCAAGTTGGTGAAAAAAAATGGTTGCTTTGCTGTTGCAAGATAAATTACTAAAACACCACTTTAACCTGCAGCAATAACAGCGTCTAGCTTTGTAGGCTATATTTAAACTGCATCTGTCATTCCTCGTTCTTCAAGTCTGGGCTGGACAAGGACACTAAGTAACCATCTAAATACGTGAACCATGCAAAAGAAAATCGAAATCGAAGGAATATACACTCACATCATGAAACAGGGTATAGAGGTAAGGTAAGTATTTGTAGCGCAACGTCAAAACTTCTTTCGAAATGGCAGCCACCTCCGGCCAATAGGCAGGATCCTGGGGGCTTTGATCTATGCTGTTGTGGTTGCGACTGAAATCGAGATTGTCACACTTTGTTACATCTGCTGACGAGATCCTGGGCATTCTTACAGAATTTGTCTGAGTGCTCAAGGTCTAGCATAGCAAGCTTCAGGATGATAGAATGCTTATATATAGTACACACAAAAAAAAAAAAAGGCGAAGAGGAGGTTTCAGGAAGGACAAGAAATGAACATAAATGAATTCGCCTTACTCAAAGGGATAGAAGGCTCCAACCTGCATCCATCGCGCACAGAGCTCCATCGTACTGTTGTCGAAGAACCCGCAGACATCGGCTCCAACCATAGGCACACTGAAAAGGTTGAATTCCAGCATTCCTGAAGAAGAAGAAGAAGAAGAAGAAGAAGAATATAAAGTAGAGGTTAAAAGTAAAGTAGAAATTTACTGACAAATATTTGGTAATAATTAGTTTGGAGATATCTCTAACTTTTTGGGGTTCTTGTTGCAGAAAAAGGGGAATGGTCCAGGATTGAAATAAACTATCTGCTGTACCATTAAATTAAATAAAGCTAAAGAAATTTAAAATTGTAAAAAACAAGGGAATGCGTGGTCGGTTTAAATAATGTAAAAAGTGTGAAAGAGAAAAGCAGTAAAGTAAAATTGTATCTAATTAAAAAGCTCTACATCTCTCACAAATAGTGTAACGTTTCTTCACCTGCGTTTGTGGAGTGAGCGCTTAGGAACCAGGAACCAGGCTAACTCTTAATTGATTGATTGATTATGGACACTGAAAGCATTAGTACCCAAAGGCCATATCAGATACCAAACCAGCAAGTCTGTCTAAACTTACCTACGACAGAATTCCTCAAGTGGTCCCACTTGGCTGCATTGTCACCCAGCCAGTGAGTCGCGTAATGGCCTGAACCCGGGAAGGTGGAACGGGAAAGTACGACTGGTCTCTTGCCTGGGAACAAGTCTTCTAGTCCCCTGAAGAGGAAAGTGGGATGTGAATCCTCCAGATAACAGCCCCACAAGCAGTCAAGTTTCATTATTTTGCAGAATAAATCTTGATCTTTCACAAGTAAGAAAAATTGCACACTAGGCCCAAACTAGTTTGTACACTGACTACATTTGTGGAAAATTAATTCTATAATCAAATTGGAGGTATTACATCATTCTTCATCTAAAACTGGGCATTGTCAGGTAAAGACATTGATTGTTCTACTATAAAAACTGGTACACTCCTGAAACAACCTGACATTACAAACGAAAATAGGGACAGTAGTCCTGAAAAACAAAATTTAACTAGCTGTTTTAACATGAAGGTTCTCCAGAATCTAACTAACTAGCCATCTTAACCAGGAGGTTCTCCAGAATTTAACTGGCCACCTTGATCACAAGGTTCTCTAGAACGTGACTAGCCATCCTGACATGAATGTTATTCTTACTCAAAGGTGGCGACAGTCTCCGACCATCCGTACAGGCTGTGGACATCGTAGTGCAGGTAAGTTTGGTTGCCATCCGTGTGGTTGCCTGACATGCATAGGGTCTTCTCACTGTAAGATAAGAATGCGCACATACTTATTTATGGTGGAGGCAGGTGGAATGGGCAACTTATTGGTCTTATCAAGCTCAGAATGAAGAGGAAATGCTGTAAGAGCTTTGAGGGGCATTGCAGAGACCTTTCAGAGTAAAATGATAGGCATAAACAGGTTCATCTTAGGAAGTTTCACATTAACTAAAACAAAATTGCCATTCTGCTGCCTGTGTCTATCATGTCCTTTCTCCATGATATTCTGGGCTTTTCAACAGGTTCCCTTCTTGCTACATCCAATCCTGGTACTTTTCTGACTAACAGCTTCTCTTCTTTTCTCATCACATGGTCAGACAATTTCAGTCTTTCAGCTCTCAGTCTCTTTGCCAGCCGTTGGGTACCATGTTTAGTAATGAAAGTTTGCATATTTTGATTAATCTCTATATAATAAAATACAATTTGTGCTGGTATATTTTTTCTCTGTGTAAAACTATAGTCTATGGATGACAAGCTTCAAAACATTAGCCCATATAACCTCCCTACTAACAGGAATTGCCATCTCGGCTTTCCCTTATGTCACCCTCAACTTTCCGGCACCAGCACACAAATAACAAAAACAAAATAAACTCGTATTACCTAATCCTTTGACTCTCACTGCCACCAACTCTGACCATCTTCGTAGGATAAGGAGGGCTGTCCCATTTGTTGTCAGGACACTTCAGGCTCCAGTCAGGCTTCTCAGGCGGCCAGTTCCAAGGGTGGGCCAGGTTGGTGCCGAAGTTTGCAGGCTCATTCATGTCTATCCATACAGCGTCATAACTGACCTCCTGTCATAGAGAAAATATTCTTCATATAAGGATTCATGAGATGCAGAACAGGCAGGAATGCTTTACTGGGGGTACTTGGATGAAACACGCACAAGACGGAGGTTTAATGAGGTCATTTTGGTTTGAGTAAGGTTTGATAAGTTTAGGTGAAGTTTGGAGGATTGAGGTGGGTAAGATCAATTTGAGGAAGGTTGGTTAGGAAATGTTTGGATAACTTAGCAAGGTTAAATAAGGTTGGCTTTGGTTAAATTATTTCTGGTAAAGTGCAGTCATGTAAGGTTAGGTTAGAGTAGAGAAAATGTTTCACATTACTGTTGAGCAAAACCATTTTCTTTCTGTAGCAGGAAATTGTTTGAGAAAAAGAAATACTCAGAGGAGGGTGGCATTTGATGAAGAAAGGTGAAACATGGCAATGACAACAAAAGAACACCGTGTCAAACAGACAATATTTCTACAACTTGTATGCTATAGGCTACCTTCTAAGCAACAGGAAAATTCTGAAATTCAAAAATTTCCTTAAAATATATACCCCAACTCAAATTTAGATTCTAAGTGATGTTTATTTTAGAACAAAGGAACAAAAAGCTCTCCTTGTGGTGTCATAATTACCCCAAAAATCTTGTGTAAGTTTGAAGGGACAACCTCCTCACCTTGTGGAATGTTTCAAATTCACTAGCCCACCATGTCTTCGTCTCTGGCTTGAAGAAGTCAGGGAAGATAGTCTTGGTGTCAGGCCAAACGTAACCAATCATGTAAGATTCACATCCAGGTTCCTGGTCTTCTGGAACCAAATCCTCCGACATCCACTTGATAAATACGTCGGCATCTTTCCCTCTCTGGCTAGGAGGGTAGTTTTCAAAGTCAATGACCAATGCTGGGTCCTGGAAAGAGGAAAGATGGCTTGGCTTGGCTTGATGGTTTCTAGTTAGGAATCCAAATGACGATACCAAGTGAAATATTTCTTACTCTACTCTGTTTTTGTGGTCTTTGCTATTATTCATATACTGAGCAATAGGCTCTGTATTCAGAGGTTTCTCAGATTCGGTACCAAAACTGAATGTTTTAAAAAATAACTCCCATCTTAACGGCCATTCTTTCTTGAGCTTCTCAACCACACCCAAGCAGAATGTCTTGGATATTCTGACAAGAAGAAGATTGAATGACATTTAGGAAAAGTGAGATTAGTCACCATCAGCTTAAAGACCCCAAGGCCATAAAACGCACCCAAATGAGAGTGAGCTTGATGTTGTCATTGTGAAGTTCCTCAGCAAGTTGCGGCAGTTCTGCCCAGCTTTCCGGGTCGTAGGTGAAGTCCCTGAACCGTAACATGTAGTCAATGTCGATGGTCTGACCATCCTGGTAAATGAACACATTGTATTAGCTATGAAGAACATTTGTATCTTTTCACCATTAACCTATAGGTTATTCCATGTGGGATCAGTCTTCTTAAACCTCCAGAATCTAACCCCAAATCTTGCTTACCTGGGGTATAGCCATGACCTTCATTCTTTCACGGACTTCCCGTACCTCTTCAACAGATGTGTAACCGTAACGAGAGAGCTGGAAGCCGAGCGTCCAATATTGCGGGAAAGCAGGAAGGCCAACCATCTGAAAGGTATCGTGGGTTATGTTATCCTTGCAAACGTGACTGTTAGGTTTGTGTTTACGGACATTTAACAAAACAAAGTCGTAATACGGATGGCAGAGTTGTTCAGGAATACTATAAACAATAACCAGGCCTACAGATCTGAGTCACCAAAATATTTAAGACAGAGTGGGCTTCAGTCTGTCCATTTTGGCCTCTTCCCACCTAGCTGTCAGACTTTTTTAGCTTTAGTTCAACGGAATTCCTTTGGATGAGCTGTGAGTCTAGAATGTGGCTCAGTGGTGTTCAACCACTTTAGAGTCGTGAATATTATAATGATATAATAATAATAGCAATAATTAGTAGTGTTATCTAAAAGCAAGCATCAACAGAAGTCAGGACGTACAGTAGAGTATTGAATGTTGACCTCCTCCAGAGATGGTCCCAGGAAGAAGTGTAGATCTATGATCCCTCCGATGCTACGGAACGTAAGGACAGGTTTCCCGTCACTGAGCAAGTAAGTTGAATACTCTGTAAATGAAAGCCCATACTTCAAGTTGATTTATATACTCTGAAATTATTATAAGGGCATATTCTTCTTACTCAAAATCAGTGAAATCAGGGCATAATCTTCTTCTTACCCATAGCATTGGAATTGAAGAACAAGACGGAATGCGCTGTGCCTGTCTCATGATTGACATTGACGTAGTATGGGTGCACGCCATAGTTGTTGACTTCAGTCTGTTGAGGAGAAATTCTTTTGATCTTCTCTGAGTTCATCTGTTTTTTATTACACAGCCCAGCTGGAGAAGCAATAGGTCATAATCATCTAACCCTAGGCTTAGGACAAACAGTAAGAGATTTGTGTCACAAAAATGAACCTCCACATGGTCTGTTGAGTAATGTTTCCACTTAAGGTCATAATTTTATGTCAGGAAAAAGAGAGGAAGAAAGAATACCTCAATTATTCATTAAAACAAGTGGATTTGCCCCTCTCCTATTTTACTGGATTCTATTTCCCATCTTCCCCTCGCTTCTAAATCAATAGTTCCTGTTACTCAGTAGACCAACTGGCTCTGTTCTGCTCTACCTGATATGCACTATTGTTCTGGATTAGCCTTAGACCTATATTGCCTTACATCTCCAACAGGTTGATCCTTAGCAAACAACGGCTTGGTTTCCCTCGATGCAAAGTCGTGCTTGAAAACGTGGTGCGTGTTCTCCCCAAGTCCATAGAGATATTCCGTAGGAAGGGAGCTGGTGAACTGCAGAAACTGGTCCTCAAAGATCAGGGCGCCTTCCAAGCTGAAACTTTTAGGATGAGCTGGGTATTAGGACCTGTAGCTAGGAAAATGTTTTGAAACTTTTAGGCTATGTAGTCAAAGTCTAAAGTTGCTTTTAAACTGCTAGGGTCTATTTCTGAAATCCACTGGTAAATCTGGAACTGGTATACTAGTCTAAGACTAAGTCTGAAAAGAATAGCAGTTGAATGGGGGTAAAAATTGTGTAAAACCCCAAAGTTATCAAAGTTTAATTGCTCAATTTAAAATTTATAGTCTTTACATCAAAGTTGAGGCATAAAAATTTTATGCTCTGAAAACTGTCTAAACATTCTTTTATGAGGAGGTAAATGTGTCAGTGCATCTAAAACTCTACCATTTGATAAGAAGTTAAAACTCTCTTCATTAAACGTCTGTCTGAAGGGGACATCTGTAACAGCCTTTAAAATCTCAGGTTCAACTCACAGCGGTCCCTCGGTAGATGACTCGCGCGAGACAGAGAACCAGAAAGGTTCGCCATCCTGGGTGGTGTTGACGACATATTGTGGAAGGTCGCCTTCCTTCTCAGGTAAGTCCAGAGGCACTGGGACCTCGTACCTCTCTTCAATTGGGTCGTAAATCTTAAGAATAAAAGAAGAAGAAGGAAAATGCCAAAGCAGTTAACTAGTGGTTTGGTTCTGACAAGGGGGAATTGCCTACAATTTTAGTTTGTTTATGCATTGTCCTCCCAAGTCTTCCCACTTACTGGTTGTGACTCACTACAGTCAACCAACTATTGAGTACCCAGTCAACTGGGGTATCAAGGGGTTTATAACAAACTGACTTCACCTGAAATAGCCTGGTTGTCTTGCAGATCGAGCCCGGGCTACAAAGGTAGCCCTGTAGATATGTGACTGTCTGCATCAGCTGGCCACTAGTTCACAGAATATGACTAGCTTATTTTTTTCAAGATTTGAACTTTCAACTCTTCCACAGAATCGTGTGGCTTGCGTAATGATCGCTGCTTGCGCCTTTGTTCTAAAGTGAAATGTGTTAGTATTATTGGTATTATTATTACTATTGCTATTTGTGTTATTAGTCTTAGTGCTTTCTTGAGTTAATGATATTCGTGAACTTGGCACTGAAATTCAACTATGTCTAACTGTTGTTGGTCTTAAATTGTAATGTCTGTTTCTAATAGTATTCAACAGTTCGTTAAACGAACCCTGCATATTACAACAGTATTCTAAAAATCATATGAATATTTATACAAAAATACACAACAGTATTCAAAATATATTTCATCAAAAGAATGTTATGTTATTAAAGATTCCTATCTATCACACATCAAAAAAAATAGCAAGATAAACATTATTTAGAGAGAATTATAAAATTTTTATTCCTTCTAAGAGAGAGAACATAAAAAAAATTTCATACACTCATACAGAGAGAGAATAATTAAAATAACTTTCCAATCACGACTTACTTATTTGTTGTGGTTCGGTTTTAACCGTTTCACTTTTCTTTTCGCGACCAACACTGTAGCAGAGTGTGGTTCTCTCTGACTGTAGTTTGCTGTAGGCACGTCTATCCTGCGCGTCTTGACTAAACCTTTCCCCTTCTTGTTTCGCCGACCATCAGGGATTCGTCTTCTTCTTAGATTTCACCAGTAATGTTGATTTTTAATGGGAATGTTTTGTCGTACGTGTGAAATGCACTCGTCCGTTTTAACAGATTGTGTATAGAAATCTGTTGTGGGTGTGTCGATAGCCACCAGCACACAGGCGTCGTTGCTACTGTCGTTGAATACTTGTTCAATTGTTATTTTATCTTCGGGGAATAATGTTTCTTAGTTGTGGGTTTTTTTTTTTAAAGCGCTAATGTTTATAATTCTTATTTCCTTCGTTCTGCTTCGGCCGTTGACGTTTGCAAAGGGAATGCTTTTGTCGTCGTTATGATTTACTTCGTCGCCTGTTATTAAATCATTGAGTGTGTACTTGTTCGTTCTCCACACTGCATTTCCTTGGAACCCACCACTGCCACCATTTGTAGTGAAATCACCAAATGTTATGATGTTCTTTTCTTTATCGTTGTTACCCATGTAAAGAAGTTTATTATTGTAACGTTTGTTGCCTCTTCTTATTTGAAGACACAGTGCAGCTTTCTTACTTCATTAACACACTAATAAAATATACAGTATTTATACAAGGTAAGTGAATTGAAGTACGAGCCTTCCTTTCTTCTCAACCCACAACTGGTGAGGCTCTCGACCTCACGCCTCTAAGGCTCTCTGCTTCTCTATCTCCTCTCTATCTCTCTGCTTTTCTCTCCCTTCAAACTTGCTTTTTGAAGGTTCTTCAAAGGAAAATGTCCATCCCGAAGTAGGCGGACCATTGCTTCTGTTCCGCCTTGTAGTCGTCCTTTGGTGGTTGGAGATTATCAAACGTCGTCCCTTTGGGTGTGATTAAATGACTTAATTCCCTCCTTTGTGGGTGGGACTAATAACGTCACCAGAAGTCTTCAGGTTCCGGAGAAAGTTGAAAGGTCAGCTCGCAGGTGAGACGGGTAAGCTTTCTTTAATGATTGAGCTTAGATTACCCTCACGCCAATGTTTTGGCTACGTAATCATGAAACAGGTGTCGTTACGCTCTCTCTCATTTCTTTATTATTCATTCTCTCTCTCTCTCTCTCTCTCTCTCTCTCTCTCTCTCTCTCTCTCTCTCTCTCTTTCTCTATCATTTGTCTATTACTGGTTCTCTCTCATTTCTTTTTCTCTCTTTATATTTATGCTATTCCTAACTAATATTCCCCTAGCTATCATTACATCTATATATATACATACATACATACACATTATATACACATATATATATATATATATATATATATATATATATATATATATATATATATATATATATATATATATATATATATATAAAATTTCAACTTCACAAACCCTCCTCAACCTTGATTATGACCAACCCCAGTTAGCTAACCACCAGGTATTCCCCTTACCTTGATTTGCAAGTGGTAATCCTCATGGTTGATGACCTCAAACACAAGTTCCTGGATGTCACTGTTAAACAGTGTCAAACTCGGGTCAATTTTCTTCAGGTTCAGCTTTGGAGAGAAAAAATATTGGTTTGACTAAAACGCACTTTTATCAATCTATATCAACTAACAGCTTTGAATGATCGATCAATAACAATTCAAAATTGAAAAAATAATAAAAAAACTTTCATTTTGTAAATCAGTCTTTAGGTAATTCTTCAGTAATTTTGCGCGAAGTGACTCATTCGCGCAGGATCGGATAGACTGTATAGTCTGTCTTCCAAACCAGCTACCAATAAATAATCTTTGCTTTCTCTCTCTCTCTCTAAATCTAATAGGGTTCCAATGGGGAATCAGCCTTCAGAGAGAGAAAGAGAGAGACAAGTCATAGGAAAATGTGGAAAATTAATAAATATGAGGGAGTCACAAGTTACAGGAAAAGGTGATGAATAAATACTTGGGAATAGAAAATAAAAACCGAGACACCTGACTTCAGGGGCCGTCAGCAGTAGCAGAGAGCAGAAATGAATTTGCTCCTCGCCTAAACATCTGGAGATCAGGTGATTCCACAACTGGGCCAGGGCAAACTATTCCACATTTTAGTCGTAGCCAAGATAAAACTACTAGGAAACTGAGTAGTAATAAACTCAGTGCTGAAAAACTGATTAGTGTTAAACCTAGTACTAGATGGACAGAGTAGAATTAAACCTAGTACTAGAAAAACTAAGTTAAATTAAACCTAGTACTAGAAAAACTGAGTAGAATTAAATCTGGTACTAGAAAAAATTATTAATATTAAACCTAGTACTAGAAAAACTGATTAGCATTAAACGTAGTACTAGAAAAACTTATTAGTATTAAACCTAGTGAAAGAAAAACTGAATACAATTAAATCTGGTACTAGGAAAAACTGATTAGTATTAAACCTAGTACTAGAAAAACTTATTAAGCCTAGTACTAGAAAAACGGATTCGTACTATAGGCCTAAACTTAGTACTAGAAAAACTTATTAGTATTTTAGTGCCAATCAGTTTTTCTAGTACTAAATTTAATACTAGTACTAGAAAAATTGATTAAGCCTAGTACTAGAAAAACGGATTAGTACTTAGGCCTAAACTTAGCACTAGAAAAACTGATTAGTATTTTAATGCCAATCAGTTTTTCTAGTACTAAATTTAATACTAGTACTAGAAAAACCGACCAGAATTAAACTTAATACTAGAAAAACAGAGTACAATTAAATCTTGTACCAGAAAAACCTAGTAGAGTTAAACCCGGTACTAGAAATACCAACTACCTTACCTTGTAACCCCTTGGCGTGGGCTCGGGAGCTCCTTCGACAACATACCCAGCCTCCGAATTGGCCTTGAGGTGGCACAGGGTACCTGCCCACTCGCAAGCTGAGTATTCGGCGCATTTCTCCTCCGAGGACACCTCTTGACCCTCTGTTGGTCGAGGTCTTATGTTACTTTAAGGGCATTTATTAATGTTTCAGATTCACTATTGGTCCACCGGGGTATTTATTCGTGCCCGAGGTCATGTTCATCAATTCTGGGTATTTACTTTGATTTTAATTTCATTATTGATAAGTAAGGGGGTTATTAGGATAATAATAACAGGGGTTATATTATTATAGGATAATAATAACAGTAATAAAAAATAATAATGTATGTGTGTGTGTGTGTGTGTGTGTGTGTGTGTGTATTATATATTATTATAAGTAAAAATAATAATAAAAGCATACTGAGATAATATAAATTATAAATATTTAGTAAAGAATATTTATCTGCTCATTTATTCATATATCTGTATATCTATAATACATATATGTACATATATATATATATATATATATATATATATATATATATATATATATATATATATATATGTGTGTGTGTGTTTTGTGTGTGTGTGTTTTTATCAATGCAACACTTTAACCTCAATCGTGTACCTTTACTGTAAATAGACGGCCCTTATCAGGGGTCGATAAACTGCAGCCTAAAAAAGCGACAGTGAATTGGACTGTAATATAAAAAGTTATGAAAGAAGTGACTAATTTTTTTCATTTCCCGTGAGAAATTCCACAGGTGGCGTTTGGGAAGACGTGGAACCATGCGCCCACGTGAGAGAGAGAGAGAGAGAGAGAGAGAGAGAGAGAGTTTTCACACCTTGTATGACCGTCACATACTCCAAAATTAGTAAATTGGTTGGTTTCAACTACAGAATCAGCTGGTTGTTTGGTCGGTGTCAGATGCAGAATCTGTAGATTTGGTCGATATCAGCTGCAGAGTCAGCTGGTTTGGTCGGTGTCAGCTGAAGAATCAGCTGGTTTGGTCGGTGTCAGCTGCAGAGTCCGTAGATTTGGTCGGTGTCAGCTGCAAAATCAGTAGATTAGGTCGGTGTCAGCTCCAGAATCAGTAGATTCGGTTTGTGTCAGCCCCAGGATCAGCTGATTGCTCTAGTGTCAGCTAAAGAATCAGCTGATTTGGTCTGTGTCAGCCCCAGAATATGCTAGTTTGGTTGCTGTCCATCTCAGAAACAACTGACTTTCTTGGTGTCAGCTCCAGAATCAGCTGATTGCTTTAGTGTCAGCTAAAGAATCAGCTGGTTTGGTCTGTGTCACCTCCAAAATCAGCTGAATTGGATGGTGTCAGTTACAGAACCAACTGACTTCCCTGGTCTATGCCCCAGAATCAAGTGATTTAACTGGTGTCAGTTACAGAATCAGTGTATTCGCATGAACAGCTGTTGGCCAAGTCCGCACCTGCTCCCGAAGGCACAGCAGATGCACAGAAGCACTGATTTCTGGCTAAACTAGAACACTTGTTTTACACCAAGGAACATTGAAAGGTTGTAGCCTTAGCCAGAAATCAGTGCTGCTATGCATCTGCCGTGCCTTTGGGAACAGGTGCACACTTGGCTAACAGCTGTTCATATGAATCTACTGACTCATATTCTTATGTACAGTACTATAGAAATATTAGCATTAATATTTAATTATCATTAATATTCTTGTATATGTGGTCTTTGTACTTATTGTGGGCCACTTTTTGGGGGGTTCTCTGTTACAGCTGCATCAATTTTAACATTATTAGCATCAGTATTTAATTATTATTAATATATATTCTTCTCTTGAGGTCTCCAGCACGTAATTATTATTGCTAAATGGTTAAACCAGAGCTCGACAAAGATTACCAGTGGGTCTAGGCCTATTCTCTCTGGCGTTATGCAACACAGTGCAGCAGAAGCTTGTCATTTCACGGGCTTGCAGTTGAGGGGCCTTTCAAAAATTACGTTACGCCTTAGGGGCGGAGGTGGGGGTATTGGGAAGTGTTGAGTGTGACAATGGGGGGGAGAGGGGTTCAGCCATAAATTACATAACATTTTCAGATTTTTTTTCCTTTGTTTCTTTTGAAAAGATGTAATTGTAGAAGGACAAAAGAGAGATAGCGAAGATTCTGCAATAGACTCATATTATATTTTAATAACATTGAGAATATGGTATTTAATGTTTTTTGCTTAATTATATGTTTAAAAAATATCACAAACTCAACCCTTGTTTTGACTTCAACATTTTCTGCTATATGTATTGCATGACATTGAATAACATCACAAACTCATCCCTTTTCTGAGCTCCGACATTCTCTACTTTATGCATAAATATGACTTAGAAAAATATCACAAACTAAATTAATCCCCTCCTAAACATGGCTTAAGAGAACATTTCCATTTCAAATTTGCCTGTGATTCTTTAATACCATAACATAAAAGTATTAAGAAAAACCTAAAGGTAATCATTTCCAGTATTAGGCTAGAATTTAATATAATTATTGCGTTAAAAAGGAAACATACTAATTCGGGGGCTGGTACATACTTTTCTAGGGGTCTGGACGTGTTATGAGGCGTGACATGGGGGGAGGGGGTCAAAAATTACCAAAAAAAAAAAATGCTAAGTAATTTTTGAACGGCCCCTTACAAGTATTTACAAGTTGCAAAACAATTTTAGAAAAGAGTAAAGCAAATTAATTCACTGAATGTAAGGGCAGGTCTGCAGCCCAAGAGAGCTTTACAGAGTAACTGATTAAGAAGAATAATCACTGGAGCAATATGCCTAGGTCCGACCATTCAACTACCAAACAATTCATTATTCACTGATAATAATGAATTTAATGATTTATAAGTGTATTTGGTTTCGTTTTTAGTTCTTATACTGCAGTAGGATGTATCAACTGAAATGATGGTGTGCAGTACAGCTCTCTTCTTGTAAAGCTGTTCGAAAATTTTCGACTCTCTGGACCCAAGGAGCATCCCAAAATACTTATCCTCTGAACATATTTACTTAAACTAGTGGTTTACGCTTAATTATGGCGGAATTGCATAAGCAAAGTCCTATTTTAGTAGCTGAGAAGCCTGCTTAAAGTGCCTCCTGTAATGACAGTCGTGGCTTCTTTCATAGACCAAGTTTAAAATGCGGGTATCATTTGGTCGCCTGTGACAATAATTAAGACATGATCCTTTTCAAAATGATTCGATGTACTGTAGATTTGTTAAAAGAAGAATAGTTTTAACTGAATCATGTCAAGATTAGTGAACCCAATGGTCTCCATGTAAAGAATGGTCAACCCTTTCCGGTCCGAACTCAAATTCCACATGAGGGCTAGTACTAAACACGGCAAAACAGTGATGCATCTACACTGTTTTGCCGTGTTTAGTACTAGACCCTGGGGGGTCAAATGTATTTCGCCTTGTTTAGTACTAGCCCCTTCCGGATCAAATGTCTGGTACCGAACTGTTCACGTCTATACTAAAACCAAAATGAAATAAGCTCTCGGGTGGAGCTGTTTGGTCCTCTCCACGTGTGTTTAATCTCTGCATATCTGCCAAATCTATAACACAACGAGATAACACCATTTCTCCCATTACAGATATCAAATATCATCTTTTTCGTTGTGCAGAGTTCTAAGTTAATTACATAGGTTCACGACTGATAAAGTTTTATTATGCAATAACAAGAAACGGAATCAGATTTTCCATCAACATGGCATCTCATTTTGGCGCCCTTGCCAATATTTCAAACAGCTCAACGTGCGTGTTTGGGGGTATTTCCCCTTTCTACAAATATCTTGATTTCTTAATATCATAGTTAAAGAATAAATTCGTAATTCGAAAAATTAACAAGAAATATATCTCCTGTTTCTACAGCATTAATTAACTACTTTTAAGTATCTAATTTTGTAATAATGATAAATGTACATCTACAAGTACTGACAAAATATTTAAGATTGAGGTGGCCTTGTGCCAGCACGGGATCTTAGAGAGAGCGCCAATTCATTATACAAACAACTTAACCCTTGCAGTGACTTAGATGTAAATACTGTATGATGTTTCTTGTCTAGACGAAAATGTTAAATATTTATAAATGGGCTATACATAGAGTGGTAAATCTTTGTTAAAAAATAAGAAAAATGTTATTGTTCATAGGCTGTGGAGAAGAAATGGAGTTAAGACAAGTCCTAAGCAGGGCGGAGTAGGAAAGAGATTAAAATACCTGAAAATGAAAAACAACCCCTGTAACCTTATTGTTATAGCCTAAGGGTTTGTCTCAAAGATATTCGTAGGTCTGTCAAGTTGCTGTTTTGTAAAATCTGCAACGGGGCAGATCTTTGACCGCCACGTCAGAGAGGTCTCTTCTTCGTGGGTCGAGTATAGGACAGCGAACCCGATTATTCCCATGTAAAGAAAAACGAACCCAACAATATTCTTGTAAAGAATAACGAACCCAATAATCTTCTTGTAAAGAATAGCGAACCCTACTGCGAGTGGGTTCGCTAATCTTGACTTGATCCTTTTAATTTAAAAAGAGAATAACGGTTCAGAAATGTCAGATGAAGAATGGGGAATGTCTACCAGAGAACAGCATAGTAGGAAAGCATCGTATTTGGACGGTACATCTGTCAAAAAAGACTTTTTTGGCGCAACCCTTAAGTAGCAAAGCTCTACGGAACTGCAGAAATAGCAGTGGAACATTTCACCACCCACCTGGGAAGGGACACTCGATGTTTACGTCGCCACCTTGAGCAGAGACCGCAAATACTGAGGATAGGAAGAAGAAGAAGACCACGGTAAGTGACCGTAGCAACGCCATGGCTGTTGCTTTCAACCCTGTGCACTCGGATGCAATTGCAAGCTGAATTAACCTAGTTTTATGCAGACTGTTCGTTGGTTATCACTTCTTATCACTTGCGATGCTATCAACGCTTTTTAGTGTATTTTTTATTCATTGTGGGACCTGTTTCTCGTTGTACGCATCCATTTTTAATGGGTTTTCCCGATACGATTGTATAAATATTCTCTTTTTTTCTTTTTAACTGTTTCCAAGTTGTTTTCTGCTACGTGGAAGTTGACAAGTTGGCAAGGTAACCTAAGGACATTTTGCTGATATGAATTTTTAAATTTATTTTCTTTTTTTGTGAATTACCGTCATGCACATTGGACCAGAACAGTTCTTTTTACAGACAAAATTATTTTTCGCTTTCACATCTCTCTTAAATTCATGATTTTCATTTAATGGTGTCTAGAATATTATTTTGACACGAGTCTGTAATTGTTTAAGTGATTCATTTCCTCCTCTGTAAGTGTCATGTGCAATATATTGTGCGAAAATAACAAACGCACTTCTGAATTCAATACAATTATTTTCTGTAACAAATATGGAATGTAACAGATGTATAGGAATATTTATATCAAGTATAAAATCTTATTCATTTAAAGAATTTAATATTTGTTTCACCAAGCATAAAAATAACCCTTTTACTCTGTACAAAAGTGATATAAAAATGAAAATAAACATTATTCATTTTCTCACTGATCATGAGAGGTGATCTCTAACGGTTGCACAGTACCAATACAAAACTAAAACGAGTGTAGTTGAATTACTTAATCAAAGCAAACAAATATGAAAATACAGGCATCAGTGTACAATTTAATATAATTCGAAGAGTATGGATTATTAAACGCTTTGGTTCACTGAGTATTTCGAATCCTGAGGATCAGACTACCAAAACAATCTCCTCAGTAGATCTTCATTAGATTTTATTCGGGATTTTTCCGTGTGACAGATTCCCTAAACTTTTTGAGTTCCTTATTTTTGGCCTCCTGTGCCTCCCCCGATAACATGCCAATTGGCAGATTAAAGTCGTGGATTACTGAAGCACCATGAATTAGTATTCGATGTAACCTCTGGGGCATTGCAGTAGTACCAGCTGTTTTCTTGCGCAGACACCTTGGGGGCTGGTTCTAAGCAACAAATCCTCAAATTTGTCAGCATCAGTGTAAAGACCAGATGACAGTGTTGATGCAATTACACAAAGCTTCTGAACAGTGGCGTAAAAGTTAAGTATTCCTTAGTTTAGCTAGACCACTGAGCTGCTTAACAACTCTCCTAGGGCTGGCCCGAAGGATTAGACTTATTGTACGTGGCTAAGAACCAATTGGTTACCTAGCAACGGGACTTACAGCTTATTGTGGAATCCGAACCACATTATACCGAGAAATGTGGCGTAGCTGGCATTCCATCAGTTGAGGGGCCTAGGTGGGGGCAAGATATTTTTTGGGGGGCGAAAGAAAATTACACAAAACTAATGTACCAGTGTTGTCTTAGTAAAATATATTATTCTCGAATGTATATCTCCATGTGAATGAAGGGAAATAATAGTATTAGTAATTGGTAAACCTGTATTTGAAATTATAGAGCTCAATTTTCAATTAATTTTCAACTCTTACTATATGCAAATGTATCAAATACTGTAATGTAAATTTTCTCACAACCTTGTATTCAACACTAGTCTCATTTCTACTATCAAGTTTTAATGTTCAACTATAGTATAGTAATATTCTTGTCATGTTAATATAACAAAATGGCGCATATCATCAGTAACACAAAAGACTTGTGACCCTCCAAAGTCTCTTCAAAATTTCAACCTTTCCATTCACTCTTCTTCATCTTCTCTCCCTGGAAATTAGCTCTAAGCAACAGTAGCAAATTGCATTGCAATTATTCAAAACTGTAACTATAGTTTCAATCACTTCATAAATAAGCTGATAACATTAACTTGGATCAAAATATGAACAAACGTGTCATCTGTGTTAAAAATCTGTAACTATAATTCTGATTTTAACCACAACAGGGTTAAAGTTTAGCTGCAAAGGGAATTCCAACTGGGGCCACGCATCTGACTTGGGGGGGGCGGGGGTTCCGGCCCCCTGTAGAGATGCCACAGCGACCAGGACTAGCAGACGCACATTTTTTTGCATTCATATGCGATGTTACTTTACCAATCGGAATGTTTCTCTTTGAAATGAGTCTTATTCCTAGTCACAGGAAATATTCAAGAAAAGTAACCATTACAGACTCTGAAACGTCACTATAACTCATTACACTGAAAAAGTAGACTTTCAGAAGGCTTTTTGGCGTTTTGGTCGCTGGCGCTTTTTATTTTTTGAGTCTTGACAGCATCGAGGAGCTGTTTAAGTAAGTCTGGGGAAGAATGTTAACAGTCGAATCCATTCTATGAATTTTGGAACTCTAATTTTTTGGATCAGTAATTTCAAGTCTGAAAATCAAGAGAAAAATATAATTTTAAAAATTTCACATTCTGTCAATAAAGATTTTATCTATAAAATATCTGAGCCCCAGGCTCCTTTTGAAAGGTTTATCGTATTTCTTTGTTTAACCAAAGCTGATTCCACCATCTGGCTTTTGAGCCGACAATTGCTGCTATGAATTATACAGGAACAAATTAACAAAAAATCCCTCCAAAACGCCCCCACAGAATTTTTTAGAAAAGTAAGATAAGTTGGCAAAGACAAAAAGAGCTTTGAACTACTGGAGAAATTTAAAGTCATTAACCCAAAACTAACTTACTTTTTCCCAAAACCCATAAAGGTAATCTTCCATTCAGACCTATCATCTCACGTGCCGGAGCTTTCAATTATAAAATTCCTAAGTGGTTAGCCAGCCTCCTTTCCCCTTTCTTAGGCACATTTTCTCCCAGTCACATTAAACATTCTGAAGATTTCTGTCACAGATTCAAAGATGCACATATACCACTTTACAACATAAAACATTTAAGCTTAGACGTAGATTCCCTATTCACAAAAGTTCCAGTACAGGACGTTCTACAGTTTTTGAGAGAAAAATTAACCCCCTATTCAGATCATTTCCCACTAGCCCTAGATAAAATAATAAAGTTAGTTGAATTATGTGTATCAAATAACGTCTTTTCATTCGGGAAGTCATTCTATAAACAAGAATTCGGGTGCAGCATGGGCAGCCCTTTAAGTCCTGCTTTAGAATATCTATGCATGGAACATTTTGAAACTATATTAATAAATGCAATAAAACCTAAAGACATGCTGCGGATGAGACATGTAGATGATATCTTAACATTCTGGAATAATAGGTGGGACAGTTTTAATTAATTTCTTTCAAAAATAATGCATTAGTGCCTAGCATCAAATTTAAAGCTGAATGGGAAATAGGCAACAAAATTCCTTTTCTTGACGTTTTAATAATTAGAGACACGACAGAATACAAATTTACCATATACAGAAAACCAACAATTTCACTCTCATACATCCACTTTTTTAGCTATCATGGCAGCTCTATCAAGATTGGCATAGCCAGCAATTTATTCTTGGGAGTCTTCTGGATTTGCTACCCGGATTTCCTGGAAAAGGAAATTGAACTAATCCGTAAACAGCTGTCATCTTTAAAGTACCCTGACCATATAACTGAGAAAGTGATCCACAAAATTAACATAATCTTCTACCAAGACGCCCAACAATAAAATCAAAATCCCACACCTGGACAGGATTAAGACGTTGACACAGACACGTAGAAACTCTAACCCTTTTGCTTTTACCTACCCAAATACCTTAGCCAAATCTCTGATTAATGTCCAACAAAAGCCAGTCCCCAAAGACACAGGAGTTTACAAAATCCCTTGTCTCAACTGTGAACAATCTTGTATCGGTTTTACAGGTAAATCACTCCCCCAGAGATTAATACAGCCTAAACATTCAGTTAGGTACAGACAATAGAGCTCAGCCATTTTTACCACACAAATAACCATAATCACAGAATAAACTGGAATTTGTTGCTTATAATTTATAGCAGCAATTGTTGGTTCAAAAGCCAGATGGTGGAATCAACTTTGATTAAACAAAGAAATACGATGAACCTTTCAAAAGGAGCCTGGGATTCATATATTATAGATAGAATCTTCCTCCAGCCAGCAATTAAGAAGATCAAAGACAAATTGTCAACTGGAGTAATGTAACAGCTCACCTATGGATCTTCCGGTACAAATACCACTTTTCTGTAACTTTTTCTCATTCAATACTTTGCCTGAGGAGGGAGACAGTTTGGTCCCTGAAAAAAAGCATTTATTTTCTACATTTTGCTGTTTTTATGGCTCCTTATATTTGATGGAATTCTGTTTTAACAGAAAATATTTCACAGTCACATATATATATATTTTCATGATGTTGCCTTGTAAAATGCATAAAATATGATTTTTCCTTATATGTCATGTATTCTGTGTAATGATAATAGTTGCTGAGTTATTGTATGCAGTGTAATGCCAGATCTCACGAGAATTAATAACATGCTTTTAATAATAACGTAGTATATAATCACACATTTTGTCTCCCAGCAACACGTGTGTTCTGCACTGATAGCGAATGATTTATTTTGCTTCAAGTGTCATTGCAAAAGATAACATGTTGACAGGTCAAGATAACAGTAGGCTGCTCCATTCTGAAAACCATCTTTGGGTCTTTGTCTTGTTTTAAAAAACATGCCAGTCATAATTAGCCAGCCACAGTCTGTTTTGACTGTGTTTAGATTTCGTTACAAGCTTTGTCCCATTCGATATTCTGGTAAAGACACGTGTGCCTTTTTGAGAAATACGAACAAGTTATTGCGCTAAAGTTCATGGCAATTGCGTCTTGTTTAAGATTACATTGCTCTAATCACGTATTGTTCTAATGCGTTAGTTCTGGCCCCAAGACGTTTTGCTCAGGAAGTGACATCATCTCCCTTTTCTAGAAATGTAATGACATAATTCTATGAGGGTTTTACCTGTAGCTGGAATCTTAAAAATTTGCCCATTCTGATTTCAGAGACCTTTTGTGTGATTCTCTCTCTCTCTATCTCTCTCTTCAAAAGAGAGAAGTTATTAACGTAAAATATTTGCATGGTCATTGATGTTAGTCTTAGCTTTTGAGATCTGATAATGATAGTAAAAAGTGTATATACTGGTAATGACACCTATCAAAAAAGTGTGTTTTATGAATCTCAAGCAGCTTCATTTGGGGTGATTTTGTGAAAGTTTTCACAAGCTTGTGTAAGGTAAAGTGACTTTTACTTATTATTACCATGGTATAATAAGGTTGATATATTAAGGGATTTTTCATGTTTTATGTGTTGTGAAATAGTGTGTTCTTAATGTCATTTGAATTGTTTGATTCTTTTTGTATTGTTTGTTTAGTTCTTTGTGAATTTAACACTTTTCCATATTTTATATGTTTGCTATCTCTTAATTTTCCACATTTTATGTAGCGATGATTTAACATTTATTTACCTAGCATTTCAAGTATTTCTTAATAATCTAAAATTGCATACTTGATTTAATTTTCACTTATATCTTTTTTCAAATCTTAAGTATTTCTGAATAGTTTAAATTTTGCTTGATTAATTCAATTTCTTGATAAATTAACCTTTGCAATTTAAGTCAAGAATTAATTACATTTTGTGTTGTTTTCAAGTAATAGTAAATCATTTAAAGATTGTGAATTCTGACCATAAATTTTGAATTAAAAAATAAATTTTTGTATTTAAAATTTTTACAAGTGTTTCATTTACTGACCACCAGTGATAGGATTAATTGTGTGCATAGGGCAGTGATAAACATGTTTTGTTCCTTTAGTTTTGCAGAAGAGAATTAAGACCAGGGAAACACTTAAAGTTGTTTAATGGAGTGATGCCCCTTTACTCTAGTATATTTCTTGTTTAATTGTTGATACCTCACACTTGTTTTGATAAACTTAGTCTGATTTCTCACATGATTAGTACATTTTTAAGGGATCGCTGTTGCGCTTAGAGTACTCAGTCGTAATATTATTGTTATGAGAGTTCAGGTCTCTGGCTGAAGCGAGGTAAAATTTACAAATCTATGGTTAACTGTGTAATAACCAGGTACTTGGAACACATCGTGACAATATATATAAGTATCTATATATATATATATATATATATATATATATATATATATATATATATATATATATATATATTTAGCCAAGGCCACAGGAAAAATAAAAGAAGGAGTACCAAGCGCTTTCGTGTTCTTTCAACACATTTTCAAGGTACGATGCTAAAAACACGGAGAATATCTAACAAAGTAAACATAAAAGTTGAAGAAATGTAGACACTAATATCCAAGATCAGATTAAAACTAGTACAGCAGGTATAGAACAGCTCAACAGGCGATTAAAAAGGAACAATCTTCCAAATCTCTTTGACAACAAATGCATCTTGTTCGTACATACCCCGGCTTACATTCAGTAAGTCACCGTGATATTAATCAAAGCGGATTCAATGACATTTCTACGAGGTACAATATAAAACAACTTTTGCCCCCTTCCAATGAATCATATGATTAAAATGATTAATGTGTAAAAATAAAGCATTCGACATTTGTCCCGTTCTCACGCTATTCCTGTGCTGTTTAATTCTTGTCTCCAGGCCCTTCCCAGACTGTCCTGTATAAAAACACTTGCAATGCATGCAAGGAGCCCTGTGAATGCAGCCCTGGGAAACTCTGGGAGAATTCCTTATTAATATATTTTTCAAGGTATTTGAAAATTTGAAAATTTAAAAACAACATTTATATTAAAATTCTTGCAAATATTTGGAACCCTACATAGGAAATCACTGTATGGTAAAATAACTACATTTTGATTGTTCAAAGCCATTCTGGTAGCTACCGAATAAAATGTTTTTCTGTGCTTTTTGCAAAGCACATTCAACAAAATATTTAGGGTATTTTAATTTTTCTGATATGTTAAGAATATTTCCAAACTCTTCCTGAAGAAATTCAGGGCTGCAGATACGTAAAGCTCTTAAAAACATGGAAGAGTGGCCTTCTTTACTTGATTGCTATGATTAGAGTCATAATGGATGTATGAATTCACATTTGTAGGTTTCCTATGAACTGAGTATTTAAGGCTTTTACGGTACGGTGAACATTAGCATCTAAAAATGAGAGACAACCATCACGTTCTTCTTCTTCCTAGGTAAAATTAATAGAAGGTACCAAAATGTCCAGTTTAAAAAAGAAAGGTATTCACATTTTCGGTTAGAGTCCATATATATACAAAAAATATCATCGAGATATCTAAACCACAGAACACCATATGATAAAATATTAGGTAATAATGTAATTTCAAAAAATTCCATGTATAAAATACTTAAAACAAGCGAAAGAGGTTTCCCATTGACATACCAAATTTTTTTGTATAAATTTTCCATCAAAAGTAAAAACTGAATCACAAATGCAAAGTTTAACCATTTCTAAAAAGGTATGGGTGGACAAGGGTAAATCATAATAATCTAAACATTCTGATGAATATTCAAGAAAGTCATTTATATCTACCAGATCTACATTACGTTTAATATTAGAGTTCGAAATGCTTCCTACTAAAGGTGAAAGAATCTTATCCAGCCATTTTGACAACTTGTAAGTACATGACTCAACAGAGATGATAATTGACCTATTGGGATTACCAGGTTTCTGAGTTTTAACAAGTCCATACAAGTAAGATACAGTTGGAGATATGGTTACCAATTGTTTAATAAAATCTTGATTGTTTTCAAAATACTTTTGACCTTATTAAAATGAGAGAGCACACGTTCCAACGGATTTTAGGTTAGTAGTTCGTAGGTATTAACATCACTGAGCAGTAAGTATAGCTTTTCTTTGTTATCTTCCTTATTTAGAATAACCATTGCATTAGGCTTATCAGCTTTCGTAAAATGAAGTTCGTCATTGTTTTCCAGCTTTTTGTACACTTTTAAGAATCATAATGGTACATTTGAATAGGAGGGAAGTGAATTTACACCATAGATAAAACCTTCAACAAGATTAGGATTGTCATCAGACATGTTGCCAAATTTTCCAAATTACAAAAGGCTTCAGACATATTAACATAGTCAGACAGATTGATTACAAATTCCGAACTAGCATCAAGTGTCCATTTACTACAATCAATTATAGATGCATTTTGCATAAAAAATAATTAAACTTTTTCTCTGAACACTTTTTGGGGAAATTCACCATATCCGAGATATGAATGTTTATAGAATCCCCGTCCTCGAAAAATTTCTAAGTGTTTTGTTTACTTTAACACGGACACAGTCTGTGCTCTGATGCGAGTTTGTTTTTGTGCATGGGCGGCGATCAAGGTAGAGCGAAAACGATACACCAGTGGCATCAGAACAGGAAACAGGCGTCGAGAGTCGAAGAAACTGCGAGTGGTCTCCATATAATGCTTATATAAGTCATTAAATGTAAGCCGGGGTATGTACGAACTAGACGCATTTGTTGTTAAAGAGATTTCTAAGATAGTTTCTTTTTAATCGCCTGTTGAGCTGTTCTATACCTGCTTAACCTGATATTGGATATTTGTGTTTACATTTTTTCAACTTTTATGTTTACTTTGTTAGATATTCTCCGTGTTTTTAGCATTGTACCTTGAAAATGTGTTGAAAGAACACGAAAGCGCTTGGTACTCCTTCTTTCATTTTTCCTGTGGACTTGGCTAAATATATTGTCACGCGCTATTTAGTGACAAACACACACACATTATATATATATATATATATATATATATATATATATATATATATATATATATATATATATATATATAGATGATATAGATATATAGATATATATATATATATATAGATATATAGATATAGATAGATAGATAGATGTGTGTGTGTGTGTGTGATAGCGAAGTCCTTATCCAGATTCCTGCTAATTAAAGTGATTTGTCACAAATTTGCCTTATCTTTTCTTAAAAGCCTCTTCGTCTACTTGACGAAGCAGTTTTGAAATCCGCCGTGATATAATGATATACGTTATAAGATGATCATGTGAAAAATCTATTGATTTTATGGGAAAATCGAAGTAGATATTATGGAAAAGATTAATGCTCATATCTTAGGAAGTGATTTTTCCTGTTTCTTTAATTGGTAACATTATAAAAATGTATCCTAAAGGTGGTCTTATAAGTATAATAACGGACTATAAATACGACAGTAATTATAATGATGACCTCGATTTACACTGAACTGTACATCATCAAAGGTCACGACAAAAATAAGACCTTTTTATTAAATTATCAAATGTCACGACAACAAAGACCATTTTTAAAGGTCTGGCGGGTTTCTTCTCAATGGACTCTCCCCGCAAAAAAAGCTCTTAACCAATCAGAGTGCGTTTCACAGAGAAGAAGATCCTTTCGACCAATCACAGCTAAGTATACGAATACCTAAGGCAGCTATTTCGCGCCATTTAACAATTGTAAACAAACTCTTATCCGAGAAGACCGTTTGTGAAATTTTCAGTTTAATCTTACGTTTCCGACGAATATTTACGCCATTTTAAGTAGGTTAAGGTACGTAAGAGAGTATTTGCGACGCCTAAATAAGCCATTCAATCAAATGAATGGCTTTTCAATGTTTAAAATGAGTTTATTTAGGGTAAACGACCGGGGCGTGTTGGCTCTGACAGACCTCCCCTGTCGAAGCTTACATCTTCGAAGCTGAATTTAAAAAGTATCCTTTTACTAACAATGAAGAGATTTAATTGCTTAAATATACACATTTAGCTATATTTCATTATTAATTAGTAGGCAAGCTTAGGCTCTCTAATTCACGGCCAACTGGAATCTTCGACGATGCTTAGGAAATCGTAGGTTGGCCAAAGCTGACCGCCATGCGTGACGTAAGCTCGAAAAGAGGTTATATTTTTAAATTAAACTATCCTTCGTTTTCAAGGGGCATCTAAGCTAACGAAGGCATCATGGCTTGGGTAGGCTGTTCCCCCAACTGGCTGTTTGGAAGAGGGCAAGCTACGACAAGGGTCAAACTGACGACTACTAGGGCATGCCGTGACCTGGTTCCTGCCAGTCGCCGACTGGAATATTTACCTTCCCTTTGTTTATGGTTTTGTTTACTTTTGTTTATGCTTATATTTATTGTACTTTTTATTTGTACGCTAATTCTAAGGAGGGGCTCCACACGGAGACTGTTTAGGCTACCTACCCACGTTCATTGAAAGGTTTTCATTATCTCCGTGTGGAGTGCGACCTTAGAATTACCTTTATGATGTTTACTGTGTATTGTTTATGTATTTACATCGATTTCCATAAGTCTAGTACTAAATGCAGTGCCCATTTTGCATGTAGACTTGTAGTTACCAAACCAGAGGGGTGCGGCAGTAATCTGCAGTTTTACCCCAAGGGGTATGTTATGTATGAGAGGTGCGGCCTGCTTGAAAGTAGATTGGGTTATTTTTCGGATGACTCCAGCCACCTCCCACATTATAATTTATATTTTTCTTGGGTAAAACTCATCAAAAAATAAGATTTCTTCTCAATACATGACCTTCGCAAATGCCTAATAACAGAGAAAAATAATTAATCAAATTACAACTTATAAGGTAAGACATTACCAGTCCCCCACCCCCTCCATAACTTATACGGCAAAATTGTAACCAGTAAACACCCCTAGTTTACGTTAGGTTGATATTTTTAGGTTCTTTTACTGCCCTGTCATTTCCTGGCCATTTTTGCATGAAAAACCCAAAATGGTTTTTCATGCAAAAATGGCTAGCTGGAACCTTCCGAAATGTCTGGCTGGAGTCTTCCGAAAAATTACCGTAGATTGATGACATGTTTCAACAGGGACACATCCTAATGCAACATATTCTTGGGTATCATGCCCTGACCCTGTCAAGCTGGGTGAACTCTTGCCAAATTTGACCAAATCTGATGTGAAGTGGTTAAAAAGGAGTACATTATCATTATTATTATGCCAAATTAGTGACTATGTTCTTCTCAGTTATCATTTTGCATAGGTGTATAGTTGTGTATACACGCTGATTTTGTTATTAAGCATTTTTTTGTTTATTGGTCAGGCGGTGTGAATGGTTGTTGGTACACAGTGTTGAATTTATACCATGGTGCACGCTCATCGTCTGAATTGTATCAGTTGTACAGGATGGCTTTTTAGGCTGTGCATTTTACGACTGTATAGCAAGAATAGACAGTATGTCATAAATGATTTGTTTAACCAGACCTCTGAATTCTTTTAGGGTTCTTCTCGGGCTGGAAACTTGATCAAATTAATAACTACTTTTGAAGCCAGGGTCATTAAGTTGAAGTGAACAATTTTTGAAATAGTTTGTGTTTCCCTATGTGTACAAACTGTAGCCCTTCATATATGAAGTATCCTTCCACTCACATTCCAGACCAACCGTGTACTGAAAACAAGGGTGATACCCAGACGAAGATGTGGGGAGAGGATGCCCCAGTCTCACCAACTGATGCTACCTATTGTTCTTTACGGCTTGTAAGAGTATGCATAGCATCAGAAGAGAGAACCACAAAGGGGAGGACCCACAGGAGGGGTCACCACTAGTATGAAAGGCTACATTTGTATACCTAGGAAATTGCTTTAAAAATGTGTCATTTGTTCATTCATGAAGCTTCACTTCTTAGCAGGGAGGTAGTTTGGAGAAATTTTCACTGCAGGTAGGGTGTGACGTCCTAAGTCAGGTTAGGCTCTGTCCCAAGTTTGAAAGGGGACTAGGGGAGGGCAAAGTCCAACAGTGGCGAAGGAGAATTTGACAAACCAGGGTTAAGTTAGAATGTATCCTGGTAGAGCAGAATACTCAGTAGCTTAGTTGTTGAGCTTTGGTATCAGTGAAATTCCTGATGTAGATTTGTAAATCCTCTCAGATTGTCATTGTTTATTTCATCTCTTAATTTTAAGTCAGCCTACAGCTGCCAATGTTAGGCCAGGGGTCCCTGGGATTTAGCTTGAAATACCAAACGGTATATCTGCCCATCCATCCTTGGTTATAGGCTGTGTTGTCTTTAGTTTTCAGCAGAAAGTAATCTTAATCTAAGTGGAGTTTAGCTCTGTCTTTATGAGCAGCTACATTACTTACTCTGTCCTCCCCACCTTCACCTGAGCATTGTATTACTACAAGTTTCACTTTTGTTTTAAAAACCTGTAGACCATTCCCTTACCTGTCACTGAAGTGGTGGTGTTGACAGGCTTTGCAGTAAAAAGTGTAACTCCTCTAACCACCCATAATACTATATTCCTGTATGAAGGATTTACTTACAATTAAATATCAATTAGGTCATCATTATTATTCATCAGTGATGGTCCGTTAGGCATGTTCAGGTCAGTCAGTATGTAATATATTCCAAAATGGTTAAGTCATAGTGATTAGTCTCTCCCAGACTATCATAGGGCTTGCCAAGATGCATTGTTCCTAAATGAAAATTCAAGCAAAACAGTCAGGTAAGTTGGACAGGAAGTAAAAATAGATGGAGAGGAAGAATAAAAGGCAAATAATAAAGAATTTATCTCGGGTCAGTGTGCAGATTATGGACTGTCATGGAACATACCCTCCTCCTTGTTCATGTAGACTGAATTATAATTTTGTTGTATTGGGCCTTTTTATGAGTAGTGCAAGTCATTTTCAGTATAAAAAGTGCATACTATTTATTTCCTAATTTTTATTCTCAGATGCATAGCACCAGAGCTCAAGGCAAGCTAGATTTCCCAATTCGTAAAACAACTAGGAGCAAGAAAGTATCTCAAGTGCTTGAGGATGAAAATGAAAAGATTCCAAGTCCTGGTACCAGACCACGAGGTAGGCCCAGGAAGATCGTTGCAGACCTTGAAGTCGAACGTACGACTTCCAAGATAGAAACCAAGACTAAAAAGACTCATTCAGTTAATGATGGCACACGTCAGGAGGCCAGGGACAGTCTTTTGGATCGTACCCCAACAAAGAGGAAAATTGACAGAGGTTAGTCTGTTGTATTTACTTATAATTTCCAGTGATGAAATGCATGATTTTTTATTTTTTTTTTTTTTTTTTAAGAAATTTGGTATATAATACTGAATGGTTTGTGCAAATGCGATTGTTTTTTTGTGGATTAGAATATACAAATGTTTTGTAATTACGGGTTTGGATAAAGTAGCAAACTTTATGAAAATGACAATTACAACATTGCACATATCCTGCTACTGTATAACCTGGTTAAATCCAAGAATCTGCACTATTGTACTTATATTTACTGAGTCAGAAATATCACCCATTCTGAAGTTACTGGCTTTTTAAGTTGAAAGATTATTTCTCTTGCTTTACAAGTACTAGCTGTTTTGCCAAACTATTGCCATTGTTTGCAGTGTAGATGAGAAGTGAAATGATCTTGAAATGTCATTGAAATTTACTGCTTCATTTCAGAAAATGACAAAGAAAATGGTTGCAGCCCCCAAAAGACATCCCCAGCTCATTTGCGGACAGAAGACCTAAAGAACCGTGAGGATCCTAAGGAAAGTGCTTCAAAGACTGCTGACAGTAACCAAGATAGCAGATCTGGAGGTCCAAGAGTACCTTTCAGTCCATTAAAGAATAGCATTTTAAATCCCAGTACGAGTGCCAGTGAAGTCATTACACGCTCCAAAAGTCCATTCAAGTCCCCAGCAAAACCTCCCCTCAGTGTTAATAGCCCCCACAGAAGTATAAAAAGACTCACCTTTCAGAGCCCCTCCAAGTCACCGTTGCGACGTCTGGAACTGGGTAGCCCTGCAAAGTCTCCGTTGAGAGCGGTGAACAGCCCTATCAGACATTTGGGGAAGGGTGTTGCCTCAGAGATCGACAGTCCCAGAAGATCCCCCAGAAAGTTAAATTTTGAACCCAGCAGCCCACGAAGATCTCCCAGAAAATTGCCCATGTCTCCCAGGAAATTCAGTAGCCCCTCATCTTTAGTGTCTAGTCTTTCACTGTCCAGTCCTTCGAGCAGCAAGAAAGCCATATCTGTAGGGTTATTCAAACCTGATGGTAAGTACAATACTTTCTCTAGGGTACTAGAGCGTTGCTTTCAAGGATGTTTTCTGAACATTAAAATTCAGGGTTTCGTACGGAAAGATACTTATTGTCCGTTTGGCCAATTATTTTTCTATCCGTTCCCTTTTATCTCTTCCCACGTATTTTGTAGTCTTCTTTAATCTTTCCATGCGCCTTTGGTGCAAGTACTTATGCATATTTTTGGGAGAGGCAGGTGTCTGCTGCAGTTTTTGTGTTTGTCTGTTAATATCAAGATGATACGTTATCTCATAGATTGTTAATATGAATTGTATTTTTGACCAGAAGAGATAAAAATTTGCTTACCACCATCCTGAATAACTACTGGATTTCGTATGAACACTTGAGTGTTTTCTTAGGGTCATTAATTAGGACCTCTTGCCAAGAGGTTAGGGATGCTTGTGATTGAAAGGCCTAACTTCCATCTAGCAACCACTTCAGTACTTCATAGTATGTCTGACCAGAAACATCACATCACTTACTTGATAATTGTATTCATAAAGTGTAAGAATTATTTCGTTTTCTCATTTGATAGAATATGCTTTGTCTGGAAACAAACCTCAGATGATATTTACAATGTTAATGCATGCTGTTGTCTCCTTCAGTGACTGCATATCGAGCTGTACGCCAGACTTTGAATTCGGGAACTCCCACAACACTAGTTTGCCGTGAAGAGCAAATAAACGCCATGAAAGATTTCCTGTCGAAGCATCTTGAAAAGGGAAAACCGGGGTCCCTCTATATCTCAGGAGCCCCAGGCACTGGCAAGACTGCTTGTCTTACATCCCTTGTAGCCAACATGAAGGTAAATATGACATGAATGATTTGAGTGATTAGGATTGTGTAGGGGGGCTATAGTACAGTATGGGTATGGAGTTTCTTGTGAGGGTTTTGAAAAGAGAATTTTTTGTGAATTTTCAATATTTTCATTATTATTGTCTTGAGAATTATGTGTGTAATGGATAGGATTTCAAAATATTCCTTTTTGTAAGGTTTGTCTCAAAGCTCATTTGTTTAATTCTGGTGTTTGTTTTAACTTGACAGTCAAAGTGTTATTGTCTTTATGGATGCCTTTTTCCAGTTAATATTAGCAATCTATTTTTGTCTTTTGAATCATTTTTAGAGTCAGTCTGTGGTTAAACCACTTTTATATTGATAATAATTCAAGTCCTTTCACGCAGTAACTTGAGGGTCTTTGCAGCAGCCCTTCAGCACCTAGCTGCAACTTCTGTCGTTCCTTTTACTGTACCTCTGTTCATATTCTCTTCTTCCTTCTTACTCTCCACCCTCTCAACAATTTTTTCGTAGTGCAACCGTGAGGTCTTCCTTCTGTCACACCTTTTGAACCTTCTTACTGTCAGTTTCTCTTTGAGCGCTGAATGACCTCATAGGTCCCAGCACTTGGCCATTGTTCTAAACTGTATATTCTATTCTCTTAAAGGAAGTCTGTATGTGACTTTTGTGATTTTCAGGATAAACATTTTAGGCAGATCTTTTTGAACTGCATGACGGTGAAGACGTCCGCATCCATATACGGCAAGATTGTTTCAGGACTTGGTCTTCAGCCTCGAACAACAGAGAAGGAAAATTCAAGGCTTATAGAAAAAACTCTAGTGTCGTCTAAGAATCCTGTGTGAGTGTAATTTAACATTTTTTCTGTAGGAGAAATTATGAAAACGGGAGTTATAATGACTGAATCAAATGTAAATAGAAATTTTGTCATGATGTTGCTCCCAGTTTCTGAGAAAGTACCTATGAGATTAGTAATTTATTTGTATTGAATTAGTAAAACTCTATTGAATGTTGCAATATCAGGTTGTTACTTTATCATGCTCGGTTATGGATAAATGTCATGGAGACTTTGCAGCAACTAGCCTATATGACCCGTACCCTTGGCTAAAAGTGTAATGTTGTTCCCCTAGATTCATACAGATCTCCAATTTAGTTTGTAAGAAGAATGCTTTAAGCAAAATCTTCATCAATCGTGAGCTCAATAAAGTGACAAATAACCCAAAACCAGTTGCCCTATGAGTCATGTGTTGTCAGCATTCTCAGAAATTTCTCTACCTTGATTTTCGCAGTTTGATCATATTGGATGAGATCGATCAGCTAGACAGCAAGAATCAGGAGGTTCTTTATTCTATTTTTGAGTGGCCCTCATTGAAAGACTCCAGCCTGGTTCTTGTTGGCATTGCCAATGCCCTTGACCTCACAGACAGAGTGCTACCCAGACTACAAGCCAGGCCTACTTTTAAGCCACAGCTGTTACATTTCCCTCCTTACTCCAAAGCAGAAATAATCAAGATTCTCAATCAGAGAATACAAGAGGTTTGTCTTCTGCATTTTTATTTAGATAAGAATGTCAACTCTGTTGTTACTAGTGATTTGGAGGCTAGGAATTAATTTCAGTTAGTGATGGTATACTGTCCAGGTTGGGAAACAAAGGTAAAAGACTAGGAAAAACTGTTTGGACTCAAATTTTGCTGTGTTTATCATACAGTGGCATCTGATATTTTCCTTTGAGCCAGTTATCAAGTTTTTAAACATTTAGTTGAAAATCATTAAAATTCCCAGATGAAAGCCAGATACTTTTGGCCAGCCCCATGAGATTCAAGTGTTTTGATTCACTGGTTTGATTAAACTACTTATTAATAACAATAGTTTCTCTCTCTTCTCTCTCTCTCTCTCTCTCTCTCTTCCTTTGGCCCCTAGCTGCAACCTTTTCATTCCTTTTACTACCTCTTTTCATATTCTCTTTCATGTTACTTTCCACCCTCTCTTAACAGTTGATTCAACATTATTTTCAGTCTGAATGACCTCATAAATCTCTCTCTCTCTCTCTCTCTAATAATGCAACTTCCTCGCCTTCCCAGTTGCTTTGTACAGTATGTTTTTAAGTTTTGGTTTCTGAGACCAAATTATTTTGGCCATTCTTACATAATTGTGGTATTTAGCTGTGTCTTGATAAGACTAAATAACCACTCACAACCTCTCACAGGCTGGACTAGAGGACGTGCAGATTATACGGCCATCAGCCATTCAGTTCCTCGCTGGCAAAGTTGCAGCTGTGGCCGGTGACGTGCGCAAGGCTTTGGACGTATGTCGGCGAGCTGTTGAGCTTTGTGAAATTCAGGCAAGGAGACAGTCCGTGTTGAAACCATCATTGGGTGAGCACTCCTACAATTGGTTATGTTTTGTGTAGCCATTAACAATACTGTATGTTATTCATGTAATGCTAGGAGTTCTGAAAATTTGCTGATGTGCTAGGCTAATTGTTGCTAAGTACAGTTGCGCGTCAACTTGAGAGAAACACTTTGGGGGTGTGGCTTTCTGATAAGTAACAGTCTGTCAAGTGACAAAGCCCTTATGTATATTATAGTCTGCCCTTGAATATTTTGTTGATATCTTATAGCCAACAGCAGTTGCACATAGTTCTTAATTGAAACTACCTGCACTTTACACTTAACTACAATTTGCGATTTATTGAAAAATGCATCACATCTAAAATGGTAGCATAGGTAAAAATAATGATAATTAAGTACAGAATTCCGCTGAGTTAAGGTGCTAGTGCACACAAGAAACTGTGGTAAAATTATTTTTTTCTGTCTCCATCTTAACATTTGTATTTGTAGCCAGTTTGCTTTATAATATTATTTTCCTATACAGTATATTCCTCTGACACTCTAAAGTACAGTAGTGCACAATTCTGATATTTCTACATATGTACATTTATTTCAGAGTTGCTGTGGGCTGTTTTTGCCTTGATGCTTCTTGTTAAAAATATATTTTGCTGTTACTGTTATTATTAACTTACTGAAACTGTCAAAGCGTCTGCACCAATAAATATAAGCTTAGTATTGCAGCATTTATACTTTAGCTCTGAAAGTTTTAAGTTTTGTCAGCTTTATTCACAATTCAACATTGACAACATGATTAATTCTTTATTTTTCTCGGAGGAAAGTGTGCCAGTTTTCCACTGTAATAAGTAAAATGCAAACTTTTTCTGGACTTGCATCAGATTTTCTTATGTAAGTTAGGAAGAAGTCATTGGTTGTCCCCCACCATGTTCCATGGAATACAAGTTGATTTCCAGCAAGTTTTCTGTTCCTTGCCAGGGAGTCCGAGAAAGTCACCCAGAAAGTCCCCCCAGAAGCAAGGAGCAGGCCTGAAGGTTGTGGAGATTCCTCAGATCATGGCCATCTTCAACGAGGTTTACGGATCCCGCGTCATTTCCGCCGTTCAGAACGCCCCCGAGAGTTTCTCGTTGCAGCAGAAGCTGTTGATCTGCTGTTTGTTGCTGTTTCTGAAGCATGCAAAGTCAAAGGACATTACTCTTGGAAAGGTAAGATATTGATGGTAGGATGAATTTGAAGTGTTTTATTTCTTTTATTCCCAGGTTGTGTCATGGCAGCCTGAAAAGTGAACATTTTAAAAAGTTTCAGTGAGATTTAATGGTTTGTCATTTGTCTGCTCTCTCCCCATTGGATTCACCCTGCTGTCACAGACCTTGTTCTATTTTTAACTGGATCCAGCTAGCTCTAAGAGATTTTCCCTACATAAAGACCTTAGTTTGTAGTTATGAAAAATACAAATAAAAAGAATGTTATGTTATTTCATTATTAGCTTAGTGGGGCTATAAAGTCACATTATAGACTTATAGGGCTCACATGAAGAATTTGGTTCTAAATGAGGGAAATAGTTCATTTTCATTCCTATCGGCAGGTTGGATTTAGTTAATTTTTTCTCCAGTTTCCAGACAACAATCCCAAAGATGCTAATTAGTGAAAACTTGAGAATTTTTAGTAAAGGTAGTCATTTAAAAATTTACCATTTAGGAACATTGTTGAGGTATTTGTTCCTACAACTTGAAGGTTGTATCCGTCTATACTTTCATCCCATCCATTTACTCTCGCCTGGCTCTCCAACTTAAAATAAGAATGAGTCCTTTGGAACAGCATGTGAGTCTTAGAAATTTCATTGAGGAGTTAGATCAAATTACCTGTCATTTTAATAATAATTATATGTAATTCTTGCAGTGATGAGAGGTCACAGAAATTTTGTTTATAGCCGAGAGACGTGTTGAGAGACTGGAGAATAGATCCAAGATGTTTTTGGGCATAAGATGAGGAAGGGAAAGAGCATTCAGTAAAAGGAACAGCAGATGCAGAGGTTAAGGAACTTCTTCAGACCTTTAAGTTGGGAAATCGGGATGCAAAATATGATGGTGGTTACTCTAAGTGATCAATTTTTTGTTGCATGTTGCTTTTCCTGATTGCAGTAGATATGTTGGTTTTGGAGTTTGTTGTGATCATGCCTAACACATGGTAACATTTGCCATCTTTAAGTACTCAGGCTTAGGCGTTTTTAGTTGGACAGAAGATATCAATATCTTCATATGTGGAAGAATGGACTAGAGAAGAGATGATTAAAAATCAGTGTACCATAAAACAAAGTTTGTGGTAACTAGAGAGGAAGCAAAGGAAAAAGTGTAGGCAGGAAAGTTGCCACTTCAATGCCAGGGGAAAAGTTTAGGAATACATTCAGTACTGTGTACTCAGTGTAACTGATGGTGCCAAAAGAGATGCATAGGATTGCAAAATGCGCATGAATAAATGGGAAGTGATAGTATAATTACTAGTAAATAAGATCTCCATTTGTAAAGTGAGCAAAGACTTGCGATGTGTGCCTGAGGCCTTATTTGTTTGTGTAGCATGGATGTGGGCACTGACAAGAAAATGGAGATTTTGAAAGTATGCACTGTAGAATGCCAAGTTCATGGCTAGAGGAAGGTGAGAAGGTCTTAATACAAAGGAAAAAGGGGTGGAGGAACTTGTCATCCAAATTTTGGTGCTCTGTATGAATGGTTACTGGGTTTTGATTGCCACTAACCATTTATCCTTAATACCAAACATTGCCTCATCTCAGTAAAGATGCTGATGCTGTGGGAAGTGGGTAACGTGCTGTCATTCAGCTTCGAGAACTAAGTGTTTTATACTCCAGGTTTTGGAGATGAAGCTAATTAAGCAATAAGGTGAACCATGAACCCAACTGTCACTGAACAATTTTGCCATAAGATAAATTTTTTTTTTTTACCCTTATAGTCATAATAAATATTACTGCATTAAGCAGTTTGAAAGCATGCATACTGTATTCAGGAAATAGGGGTAAATTTGTCATACAGTTACCTGGTATGCATGAAAGTGATAAAAGTATGTAAGGCCAACATTGAACAGTATTTTACTCATCAGTTTTTGCCAGTTGCCAAAACACCCATCAGGCTAGACTTGTGAGAATCTGGAATATCAAATTGGGTCGTTGGTCAAGTCATTGTGAAAAAAAAATATACAATTATAAGGAAAACTGATAGTAAATGTCATTGTTAGTTTTTAGTTTTGCTTCTTTGTTTGTTAGGGGGAGTGTACCATAATTGATGTTTGGATTTTTACAAAAATTCCTCAAAGGTGAACTACTGTAGGGGATAGTGCACTGGTACACCTCACATGGTACACAGTAGTCATTACTAAAGGTTTGTAGGATCCCTGCAACTCCTAGCTGCACCCACTTTTAAGCAATGTACTTTACCTGTATTCCTTTTCCTTTCTTCTATCTTTCAGCTCAGCCACTCCAACTCCCTCATTGCAGTGTCTTAAACACTGATTGGCTGAAAGTGCCCCAGTACTTGGCCTTATTGCCATATTTTAATAAATCAGAACCAAAGGTGGGTCTAGTGACTGACAACAAGTAATTCATTTGAATGAAAGATCTGAATCTGTTGACAGAGGATTGTTATTTCTGACTCACTTGTTCTTAACTATATAGCCCAGCTGAACCACTGAAGCATTTCCAGATCCTCATATCACCAAAAGGTGAGAGTTGAAGAGGTTGGCAGCAAGGTAAGAAGAGATCTAAGTTGTGGTGGAAAGGAAAAGACAAAAATCACTGTAGCTTCATGAGTAAGGAGACACTGCAAAGAACCTGTATCAGGGCCTGTTGTGTATTGCTGAAGTCATAAACTGTGCAGTATTCACCTATGTTTTGTTGTGGTGGAAGATTTGTACCCGATTCTCTCTTTTGCAAGGAGAAATTTAAGCATTGTTGGAGAGTTGTTTGTTTGTGCTGACAGTTGTTCTTTTGTTTTAATAAAATATCTCTTTTCTTGTTTGCATAGCAACCTATCGTAATGGAATTCAAGACTGGTAAGTAATTAGTAGAACAGTAATCACAGCAAGTTAATTCAGTATTTTGAATAATTCAGTACAGCTTATGGAATGGAACTGTTGTTCTGCTTGCAAGTAATACCAGTCCCTTTTTTTTCTGTGTTTGTTACAGTTTCATGAGTTGTACACTAAAATCTGCAAGAAGCGTAGCATCCCAGACATGGACCAGAGCGAATTTTTGTCCCTGTGCACGCTTCTGGAATCTCGGGAATGTTACAAGTCAAACGTGCCAAAGAAGTTCGAAGCTCAAAGGTAAAGTACAGGAAGTGAGCTTTAGTGTTTAAGGGAAAGCTAAAAACAACTGCATTCATTCTGCTAAAATGCAAGAGCATCCATCTGCATAGATGTCAAGAATTAAGTTTATATGTTTATGCTTGTTTTTTGGATTTTGGTCTTCAATTTTGCCCTTAGTTTGCCATTTTTGCTGAGGACAAGTAACACCTAAGTAAGTACTGTCATTTTTAGTCTAGTTTTAATGAAGCATTTGCAATTCCTAACCTTGTTTGTAACAATGCTTCTGATTGGCTTTTGAGGAGGATAGGCTCTGCCTCTATCACCTCACTTCTCTGAAACCAAATATAACCTTGTTGCAGGCCTAGAAAATAAATATTTGTCGTTCTCACTTAGCTCACCCGTTATGCAAGATGGACAAGTTTTGTTGCATACAGTGGTTGTACAGCTCGAATCTTTTTCAGATCTTTTTCCAAACTGGATAGCATGAAGTATGACAGTGAGTGAAAGTGGAAAAATAATATTTGTTCTATACCACTTATCAATTTTGGTAACAATAATGGAATCAGGTTTAGAATAAGATGTATGCTTTCAAATAGAAAATTATCATGAATGTAACTACTGTTGGGGTTTAGAGAAAATATGTTGAAAGAATAAATAGGGAAGGTTTCAGTGAACATATATCACCAATTTATCTTGTCTTAGCTCAAAGGCAGGGGTGAGAGAAGGGGTTGTGGGACCAGTGGTTTGTTGGCTAGATGAGAATGTTTAACTCTAATTATTGTTGCCTAAATGGACAAGAGGTGTTTGTGTTGTGGAGCATCCCTGTAAATGTCCTTCATCTGGCAGACAGCATACAGGTCCCACACCTCCCCCCCACCTCACCCCCAGAAAACTCCTGCTGACCCATTTACACTAACCTTCCATACCGCCTCGTATGTCACTCTTTTTATAAAACCTGTCAGTACCATCACATTCAGAAGTTTTGTATGGGAAATTGTTGTGAAAATCTACAATTGGTAAAAGGTAAGAAGCAATTACTGTAATGGTATTCTCTGGTTTATAATCAGCTTGATTACTATGCATTCTTACCTGATAGGATTTTCAAAATCTTACAGTTGTACAGTATAGTTACTGCTTAAACAGTCGTACAGTAAAGTTATTGCTTAATTTAATATCAACAAAGTGTGTATCTTCTGTAACAGGTGAGCTTAAGTAAGGCAGTATAAAAATTTTCTGCGCTTTCAAAAGGGTGTTGTCGGCCGAGTTGAAAGACCTTAGACATGCATGTGTCTCCCTTCACTGGCCAGTCAGAGGCGTCAATAAAAACGAGCTCAGTGATTGCACCACTCATGGTATTCAGCTGAAGTGAATCCACTAAAGTGCAGTTCCTTTATCTGTATTTTTCTTCTCTGTGAAAATGATTATGCACAAGGTATTGACTAGACATTAACTAGAAGTACTGTCTTTCTAGTTAGCAATTTTTCATAAGATTTCCCCTTTACAAGGTTAGATAGGGGATATGTTCACCCCATTCTTATCAAATTGTTCTTCACCCCTTCTCATCACATGCCCAAACCATCTCAGTCTTTGAGATCCCAGTCTATTTTTCAACTGGTGGCCATTGCTTCCTCCATCCTGTTGGGGGTTAGTGCTATGAGTGCACTTCACATGGTGCACTGTAGGCATTACTTAAGGTTCTTTGCAGCGTGCCTTTCGACCCCTAGCCGCAACCCATTTCATTCCTTCTGCTATACCTCAGTTCATATCTTTCTTCCTATTCTCTTCTTCCATCTTACTTTCCACCCTCTCCTAACAATCAGTTCATAGTGCAACTGCGAGGTTTTCCTCCTGTTACACCTTTCAGACCACCTTTACTCTTAATTTTCCTTTCACCGCTGAATGGCCTCGAGGTCCCAACGCTTGGTCTTTGGCCTAGTTCTTTATTCTGTTGCTTCCTCCAAACAACTTTCTTATTTGTTAGAAATCCCACATTTTCTTTTTCCTTTCAGGTCATTCTGCGTCTGAATCCCGAGGAGGCGGAGAGGGTCCTTGGAGATCGGACTCTTCTGGCTGCTGTTTTAGAAGACAAAGAGTGTTTAGGGAAACTTTGCAAAAAATAGTTATGTTGAATTCCAGTTTTCAGCATTAGTTTTATATGGTACTCGATTGTAAATATATCTTTTGAATATTTTACCCTTAAATTTTTGTATATATTTTGTCAGACGTTAGTTTCATTTACTCTTATTATTTTATCATGCACGAGTCATTTCACATCTTTGATGTTGTAGCTACTGTTTGTCGTAATTTATTTTCTAATTGAAGTCTCATTTCATCAGAATAAGTCAATAGATCATTTTAGTTTTCACCATGACCCGGTGTCTCATATTGTTTTGACAATAAATTTTGTAAAAATTACTTTGAAAGGATTTTTTTATGTCAAATTTAGGTTATATGACATCATGTGTAGTTTTTTTTTTTTTTTTTTTTTTTTTTTCATGGAAAGTATATTTGTCATCTTGCAAAAAAAAAAGACGTTTTGTTTCCGAGACTTTTTTGTGGTATCATGTATGTCTGAAATTCAGTGGACTATTTTGCTATCCCTGTATTGGGGTACCACTTGTAGGATCTTTTCAACCATTTGGGTCACTTCCCTCCTGTGATAAGCTCCCAACTTTCCACATTATTTGAGAACAAACACTTTGGAACCCAGTAAACTTGTTGAACCACTTCATTACGCTAGCAATGTGAAGTTAATAAAATTGGTGAAAGTAACAATAGGAAGCTTCCCTCTCCACTTGGCCAGAACTGATTGAGTGCATAGGTTCAAGTTGGTGACAATAATTCTTACAAAATGAATGGTTCCATTCAGCATTAATCTTTGTCCAACCCGCTCTCCTCTTCAGAGACTTGGATATTAAGTACAGTACTTATTTCACAATTGATGATTGTCACACTCCATAGTCAGAGGAATACAAAATGTCTTACAGTTTACTCATCCCTCTTTGTATTCTTTTGATAAAATAACAGCTTTTAGTCATAGAATTAAATCAAAGGAAATTGAAAGAAATCAGATTTTACCAGACTCAAAAATGTCAAAACTAATGAGGTTTATGCAGGCGTGGAAAGAGGAAGTGTGCTCATGTGCTATATGAAGAAATACTCATCAGAAATATTATATCCAGCAGAATCTTTTCTCATGTACATCTTTCTTGGTCTTACAGGGTCAGTGCTCTGTTGATTGTATTTTATATTTGGAAGGTATTTGTTCGTAGCCAATTTCTTATTGTCACATATGGATGAAATAGTTGAAAAGTCATTACTTTGTCTTTTTTAAAATATTGTATAATGCTGAGAATGATAAAAAAAAACTTGAGAAAATAATATTGAAATGCCAACACAAATGAAAAATGTTTGAAAGGAGCATAAATGCAATATGAATAGATTAAGAAAGCAATGAAAATTTTCATAAACAGCCTAATCAAAACCTAATTACCAACAGGGACACAGAAAAGATCATAAATATTCAAAATTGCAGTACACAAAATGTGCTGGTCACTTTGCATGAGCTACATAAAAATTATATATACATACACAGGCAGTCCCTGGTTTACGACGGGGTTCCGTTTTTACGCCGCGTCGTAAACCGAAAGTTGTCGAAAATCGTCAATAACCCTAAGAAAACCTTACTTTTAATGCTTTGGGTGTATTGCAAATTATGTAAACTGCATTTTTATTAAGTTTTTCATAAAAAAAACTCCAAATTTTTATTGTGTCGTTTTGGAGCCATATTTTTTCCATTGGATCAGTGTATGACACGTCATAACCCCGGAACATGAGTCGTAAACCGGGAATAATTTCTGATGAATGTATTTGAAAAGCGTCGTAAGCCAGACCCGTCGTATAGTATATATATATATATATATATATATATATATAGAGAGAGAGAGAGAGTGAATCCCACAGGAAAATGACAGGCAGAAGTTCAGTGCCAAGCTTTTTCATGTTTATTAACGCATCGTCTGGTCACAGATGAGACACAGATAAAAAGGTTACAAAGTAAACAAAAAGAACAAGAATACCAGATGGTCAATTGTCAAAGGGTAATAAACAAAGATAATCTGGGATCAAGCAGTCACAAACTAAAACCATAGACCTAATACAAGAGATACGAAAGTTTAGCCATACAAAATCCAAAAACATGTATAAAATTGAATACCAGATGGTTAATTGCCAAGGGATAATAAACAAAAAGTTAATCCAGGAAAATCCGGGATCACATGATGGCAGACTTTCCTGGTCACATACATATACCATGATTTTTTAAGCATATATATATACAGTAAAACCTCAGTCCTCGACCATACCAGAACTCGACATAATTGAATTTTGACTAAATGTTTCTTTGGAGCTCGAACAAAAAACCAGAATCCGACCCGGTAAGCCACGTGATATTTGTAAACTAAGTGTTTCGTGTTTCAATCAGTCGGCGCCAGTTGGCATTGTTCCCAGGCATCGTTTAAACTCCATTCAGCTGTGCTTCAGTGTTTTGATATATTTCCTTAGTTTTTGAGGCTTTTTGTACTGTATTTTGATAAAAACATGGGTCCCAAGAAAGCCATTGCAGACAAGCAGGAAAGGCAAATGGTAAGAACCACAGTTGAACTTGAAAAAAGAGATTACTGAAAAGTATGTAAGAGGCATTCCTTTGACTGATTTAGCATCTCGGTTTAAGCTACCGAGATCCACCATAAGTACATTGTTAAAGCACAAAGAGGCAATAAAAAGCGCTAGTGTTGCTAAGGGGGTTAAGGTTGACAAAACAGGGGCCTCCCGTAGCAGATGAAATAAAATTGTTGTTAGTGTGGATAAACAAAAAACAGATTGCTGGTAACAGCGTTTTGGAGGCAGTATCGTATTTGCTGTCGTAGACAACGCACCCTTGCATACAGAAAGAAATTTTAGTTATTTTGTATGGAAAAAATGTATGATTCTGTGCATGAAATACAGTAAGGTACACAATCCCAAGATTAACAAAAAAAACCAAGATAATAAAATAATTGTACATGTGACAATAATCTCTCTTTCTCTCTCTCTCAGTCTCAGGAAATGATACTGCTAATTTGAGTCCCTTTACCAATGGGTATTAGCACGCATGCACACACTGCGTGTGTTCACAATGTTTTAAAAATGTATAGTACAGGTAATACATCTTTGGAAGACAAAAAAAAAAAAAAACAAATTTTGTTGTCAGCCGCATTGAAACAGGAAACAAATAGATTAACATTCCTCGAGAGATTAAAGAGACTCTCTCTCTTTCTCTTCTCTCTCTCTCGGGAAAAGATACTGCTAATTTAAGCCTCTAACCAACAGGTATTAGTATATACACACACAGAGTGAACCAAGAATTTTGCACTCAAAAGTAATGAGAAGGAATTCATTCTAATGGTTTGTTTACACCCACTCATGACAAATTGCTGAAAGGCAAACTGGCAACATATCTTAGACAATTTTTCCTAATTTTGTAATAAGACATAACTCAGCTTGTTTTCAATATTTTATTAATTAGGCTTGTTTTTGAGTGTTTTATTATTAGCAACTTTTGTTACTACACCGTGTAGTACAGTACAGTGCCTAGTCTAGGCTACGGCGCTCAGTCTCCCATCATTAGCCTAATGTGGCAGTTTTTTTATACAGTATGTATTGAAAAATTTAAAAGTACGCCTAATACGGTATGTTATTTATCTCTGAACGTATTTAATTGTAATTTATGTGTAATGTTTTGTATAAAAAGGCAAGGTTCGGCCCCTAGCTACAATCCCTTTCATTCCTTTTACTATACCTACATTCATATTCTCTTTCTTCCATCTTACTTTCCACCATCTCCTAACAATTGTTTCAACATTATTCTCAGTGCTGAATGACTTCATAGGTCCCAGCACTTGGCCTTTAGGCCAAATTTTATATTCCAAATCTAATTTCAGTGAGCCAGAAAGTTATTGCATTTGGTCTAGAAGAGTCACAAAATTGGGATGATAATCTGATCTTTGAGACCTAGCAGCAATTTTTTTAATGTCCAGACAAATGGGATCATTCAAGTGTAAAACCACTGTATTCTTTGAAAAACCATCCCTTGGATACTCTATTGTATTATTTTCATGACGATTTTTTTTTTTTTTAAGTACCTTATCATGATTTAGCGTGAATGTGTGTAGGCCTATCATTTGAAGCATAAGAGAAGAGGGCAGTATCTACAAGGTAACATTCCCATATGTATTTTTTTCCACAAATACAAACTTATATTATAGTTTTAATGTAGAATAGCTCACAAGTTCTTATTGGAAATCAGATTGATCTGGTAATGAATAACCCAAACTTGATTAGGTCTTGCACTGTACTGACACTGAGGTAAGTTGATATAGGCAGTTTCCTACAAAAATATAGGTCATGGAAAAGGGAAACTACAAATTGATTTAATAACAACCGATAAAGATTCTGGGTTCAAGAGTCACATCCCATGCTAGCAATCATCTCTGCTCTTGCTGGTCAAAAAAAAAAAAAAAACAGGAATGGGTCCTGCCCATATAGTGTATCAAAGGATTCTTTTGGAATTAAGTATTAAACAATACACTTTATTTCACACAGAATCAAGCAAGACTTCATTGATGTACGAAATATGCAATGAGAAAAATAGTAAAATTCTAATAATATCCTGTACTCGCCCCTGTTAAAAGTTCAATGATCTAATTAAAATTTGCAAGGAAATGCAGAATTTTCTGGTATTAAGATTACGGGAAGGGAAAAACACCTGAACATTGCCAGTCCCCTTTATTGTCAGAGTGGTTACAATGCTCTCAACAAGTTGGACAGATCAAGGGTGTTAATTGACATTCGAACTGCAACAAAGTTAACGAAAACTTCTTTACTATTCGACTGCCAACTAGAGGAAATGGGATCACTGAAAAGGACAAATTGGGCTGGCTTTCTGTGATTGACTTGACAACAGGTAAATGGAAGATCACAAAAATATCTATAACAGGCCACTAACATCTGTTAATGAAGATAACACTGATATCGCGCTTACCCCTGCCAGGCTCTGATAAGGCAGAACCTTTGATGTGGCTCCTCTTTTGAACAAGTTAGCCAGTGTAGTACCTTTCAATGAGAACAACGATATAAGGGAAAGCTACGTAAGACGGTGTAAGACGATAAGAAAATTTGAGTTTTCAAACATCTGTCCATTAAGCCTTTAGTTATGCCTACAGTGTAGGTAACCGACAGACAAGAACTACGTAATTTTTATCTGTCATTCATGTGAAATCCAAATGTATTTGCATGTTTATGAATTTTGTAGAAATGTGTACGTCTCTATTGCATGTCATGAAAAAAAGGGGTGAAAGAACCACATGTATTCGAGAATGACACACTTACATTATTTTGTTTGATTTTTGCTATGATTCTGCCATGACGAAATCTTTCGACATAATAAACGGCAGTAGACGTTTGAGTAACGGTGTCTAGAGTACTGTTTTAGTTATATTAATTCACGTATCCTTATATGAATGAAATTGCTCTTGGTGAATGTATTGCACAAATCACGTATTGTAATAGCTGAAGGTGTTATTAGGTCTTTTTAAGAGGCCAGGAGAGTTGAAAAGGAAGGGTAGATGTTTGAGCCTCCCTGTGTGTGTGTATGCGTAAGTGCGTGCACTGTATGGGCGTGACATCACCAAAAATTTGGAGCCCTTACTGGTCCCTCATGCTCTGACATTGAGAAGGATCAGTTACGGTCCCATCAAGAACATCGATGTGACAGCATACCAAAAACATAAAGCTGAACTAATATCTTATATTTACTTTTCCATAGATCTGTCTGGAGAGGAGATTGAGAATAGAACGGAGGAGCCGTTACAAAGGCAAAGCCACATCAAAACTACTACTACTACTAACGACGAAGCCAGCTGTAACCGCGAAATTTGTTGTGACCTTTGAACCCGTCTACCCTATTCATTTTTGGCAGCTTTATTTTTTTATCTCAAACATTCCGTGCGATAACAGTGGTCAAAGTGGCATATAGCGTACAGGCGAGAAGAGCGTGGAGGGAGCGGAGAGACAAGGAGAAGGAGCAGGAGTATCGAAGTCTCCCGGTGACCTTGGAGGAACTGATGTTACCTGACACTTGAAGGAATTCGATATGGTAAGTCAGCCTGTGCCCCGGGCCATGTTGTTGCGGATACCCTGACAGGGTACTCATTGTCGCGATGATTCCTGGGTAAAACTTACCAGTTTTCTTATACGTAAATAGACGTGACCTTTCCTATAATGTCAGGTCCTGACCTAACCAGATCTTACCTACCTAAGCTAACTTAGGGGCGACGTGCTCTGACCTGGCCGGAGGGGCGTCGGCTCCCCTGGATCCCCCCAAAAAAGGCCGTAAAGTTTTACCGATTCCTGCACCCCTAATATTGTTGTTGCCTTTTCCTGACCATTCCTTTTACTTAACGGAAATTTAGTCCTTCCGACATTTCTGATATTCATTGTTACTTGTTTTGGGGGGGTGTTGTCCAGGGGGAGCAAAGCCACTCAGGTCAGGACATGGCGCCCTATTTCTGGTTAGGATGGTTAGGTCTGGACACAGCATTTCAGGAAAGGTTAGTTGTTCCGACACGATAGACAAACCATCGGTCCTTTACACTAGGAATTACTTACAGCGAGGCTGGACATGGCCGTTAACTCTTGAGCAAGGTGGTTAGGCAGTAACTATCACCAGGTAGGCAGGAATACCTGCCTGCCCGGATGTAAACATTCCAGTTTTGCTTTCGGCCGTCATGCGTTGCAGACGTGTTTTCGAATCTCTTTGCCTGAGTGTCATTAAGTTCTTTGTTATCCCAGTGGGATCTTTCTGTATTTTTGTGTATATATTACTTGTGTTTGATATTTATTAATACAAACCCATGGCTTGTGATAACCTTGCCTAAGCCGTCGTTTCCCTGCGCTGTGTCTTGGGTTTGACGGCCAAGGGCGTATTTAGAGGGGTGTATCCAAGTAGTAATGCTTATCTTCCAGTAGCCCTTTATTTAGATACTGAAGGCGTTCCCCTGTATGTTCGGGGATATTAGATTGAGACATAATATCTTCACTCCCCTACATTGATCGGGACATAAGAGTTCGCTTCCCTTCTTGGGCTCCCGCCCTCCGTGTACAAGGGGCATTACTACTTCCTTCCTATTTGTGCTGAGTGTTGTTTTCGCCACTTGCACTATAGAGTTATGGGGGGGAGGTTGCAGGCATCGTAGGTAAGTTCCGCTTCCATGGCACCCTTGGTGACCTCCCCTCCTTCCTTCTCTCTCCCCGTAAGTTCTTCCTTATCTCTCCTTCGGTAGAGATCTCTCTCCTTCACCCTCTTCACTCTCTTGTTGGGCGAAGACCGCGAGGGGTGGGAAAGCTGGCGGTCGGGCGACCTCTTCCAAGGGCCCTCCTCTGTATGGGCATCATTTAGGGAGGGCTGGGAGGGGGAACTTACCCCCCTCCCCCTGACTCAATTTGTCCCCCCACAGCCTCAACTTACCCCCACAACCCCCCAAGCCCCAAGAAGTAACAGCATTGGTTTTCCATTATTACTACCAACAAAAGTCAAATGTGTGAGATAAATAAACAGTAGTGGGAGTATATAATTTCTGCTGAAATACCTTGCTCATGTCACTTCAAAAGCACATAAAATAGCTCAAAATCAAAAAACTCCCAGCTGATTAGGCTCATTTCACTCGCCAAACCTTTGCCCCCCAAAACAAAAATCTGAAATGACGCCTATGCTCCTCTCGCTGCGTAGGGCAGTTCCCCTCTACTAATCATCTTTGCTTTTTCTTTCAGGTTGACAGTGAGCATCGCAGGCACAGCAGTAGTTAGTGGATATCTCAGGGGATATCTTGCATGAAAGAGTCCTGACGTTCATTCAGTGTTGCTTCGGGGTCGACCACAGTACCTGGTTGGAATGGCATAGTTCCATGTCGGGATCGTTCTGACTCTGTTCCTGCCGATGTTGATCGATCGCTGCCATTGCTGGCCTTCATGTATGCTGTGGCACTGCCTCTGGCATATCTATGGTCCATCTGCTCCTGTTGTTTCCTGTGTTATGCTCCTGTTAAGTCAACGACGGTTCTGGGCGGCTCTTCCTGTCTCCTGCCGCAGCCGTCCTGATCGTTCCTGTCGTCGCTGGTGACTTTCATGTGATGTTCCTGGCTGTTGCTGTAGCTCCTGCCTTCCGAACCACTTCTGTAGCTCCTCCATTGACCGTCCTGATTGTGCCTGCTGCTTCTCCTGATGGTTGTGTCCTGGACCGCTTCCGTTGTGTTCCTGCCAGGCTGCCCAGGAGGTTACGATGCCCGCCATCCTGTAGAAGATGTCGGAGTGAAGGTGAAGGAATGGAGTTCCTACACCCAAGACTCTGAGTTATGGGGAGTCCCAGCCACGATCTCTCTGTAACCGGTATGACAAAAGTTACCGGAAATAATTTGTGATGGACCACAAGTTGTGATAGAAGACACTTTTCCATTACCCAAGGGACATTTTAGAGGTTTACGCCTTCCTCTCCGTTATTGTATGATTCACTAGGTGATCAACATACTCTGATCACCCCGAATTTCGGTTTGACTCTGGTGGCGCCCACCACAACATGTGCTTTTCCTCCAGTTTCCCTTGCAATTTTCGGAGGCCTTTGTAGCCTAATCAATTACGCCTCGATTGGTGGCAATACCAGCACATGGATTCTAGTCATTAAATAAGGAGTGTCTCATTCCCGACAGAGTAGATTTCATTCTCTGGGGTGTTTAATTATTGGATTCTCATACACTTTTCCTCCTCCATTTTTGGTGTGGAAATCAGCAGTCATTAATAAGTTGGATTCATTTCAAAAATAGAGGTTATCACAAAGTTTATTCTTTTTTAAATACTTACCTGTCTATTGAGAAGAATCACCGATCCCCCCAACGTACCCCTCATGTGGACAGGAAAAAAAACTGAGAACAATAGACACCATATGAACTTGTGGTTTATCCTTAAAGGAAAGGAGTTAATTGATGATATAGTAACTAAATGATCTATGTGAAATGTTTTGTGTTTATACTTTGTTGTCCTCCAGCTGGTCGGGGACTCGAGAGTTATCATAATAGAGAGGTGAGTACGTATTTTAAAAAATGAATTTTATCATAAAAGTTTCTATTATTTTCATTGTAGCATAGATTTATTTCTATCAGTGTTCTCTAATTGTATGTTGTGTTTTCTCATTACAGATTATCCTTTCATCAAGAGTGCAAAAACTGCTGAAGATTCTGTAAGAAATATCAGGACCGAGGGAAAAGGAGGCAGATACTTTGATTTGCGTCACAAGTCGACCTTCCAGAGTTTAATGGGCTGGAGTATGAAGGCCAGAATCAACTTTTGCTCTGCAGCATATTGCAAGGTTTAGTATGCACGCACCGTCTTATAATAGAAAAGTTGAAAAACTTGGTAAAAATCTCCTTTGTAAGGAAAGGGATCTCAGAACTCTTACTGTTGTTCATATTATAAGAAACCATTTTTATGTGAAATTTGTGTAAACCAGTTCAGTAGTTGGAAACACCACCTCAGAAGTGACCTGTTAGGTCACACTAAAGAAAGTCGGTTCAGGTGTCGTGGATGTGAGAAAGCATTATCTCAGAGAGAAATTTTCTTGAATCATCTTAGAAATTGCAAGTTCATTGACTGTGTGTATGCATATATTTTGAAATGATGGATGGCACTGAACTAAAGTCTTTCAAGTGCAGTGAGTGTGGGAAAGCATTTTCCCGGAAGTTTCTTCTCGACACTCATATGAGGATTCACACTGGAGAGAGTCCATTCAAGTGCGATGAATGTGGGAAGGCATTTTCACGTAAAGCTTACCTTATCCGTCATATGAGTGTTCACACTGGAGAGAAGCAATTCAAGTGCAGTGACTGTGGGAAGGCATTTTCTCAGAAGGCTCATCTGAACACTCATATGAGGGCTCACACCGGAGAAAATCCATTTAAATGTAACGTCTGTGGCAGAGCGTTTTCTCGTAAAGCTTATCTCATCCGTCATATGCGTGTCCACACTGGAGAGAAGCAGTTCAAGTGCAGTGACTGTGGGAAGGCATTTTCTCAGAAGGCTCATCTAACACTGTCATATGAGGGTTCATGCGGGAGAAAAGCTGTTCAACTGCATGGACTGTGGGAAAGCATTTAACCCAAAGTACTCATCTTTCGAGGCAGACGAAGGTGCTACTTATCAGGAAGTTCTTCATTAGAAACCTGAGAGGAAATGTCATTGATGGCCACAATTTGTATTCCTTAGTGAAGCTGGATGCCGTCTCAAAGAAAGTGAAGGATCTTGCAACTTCCAAAAGCCCTTGTATCTTCCATGATCTGCCTCACAATAGAGATACTGAGTGCCACATAGGATTGCTTCTCTTATCGAGCATGTTGATGTCCTTGAAGGGGAGAATTTTGGTCCCATATACTGTCAAGGTCTTAAGATATAACCTCATTTTTGAATCCTCCCCTCTCCCTCTCTAAGGCACATTCTCAGCACAGGCCTATCTACTGCAATTTTCAGCCCTCCCCTTCCTTGTAATCCACCCCCAGTGACCACCTCATTTATCTCTCAGTATTTATAATTAAATATACAATTATATTAGAAATATCATGGAATTTTATATAAGTAACTTAACAAGTAATTACAAAGCTAACAGTTTCTCTTAACTGGCAGCTAAAATTTGAAATCCGTGGTAGCATTTCTTTTGTTTAAGTTACGGTGTAGATAACTGACCCCACCCACTTTCGGGAAAAGAGAGAACCACTGAGCAGAGGGCTTCAGTATGTTTCTGCCAGCTTACGACAACGGTCGTGAGCTGCAGCTGGTTTTGAAACCTTCGGACTTTACTATATATGGTCTTTGACTGTTTGGTGAAGTATTTTGCTTTGGTAGCCTCTCAGCAATTTAGATAGTTAGGTTAATTGAATAACCCGATTTTTACTCTTTTCTAGGACTTTTTCGGACTGCTCAACTTGTACTAATGTTTGACACAAGTGCGAGTCGTATTCGTTATGAGAATCACATCAGCGAAGTATGATTCCCATACGAAGTGTACGTCTTGCAGGGGTCAAGTATGCTCAGTTGATTTGTCTTGTGTTGGATGGACAGTAAAAAATGGAAAACTTTGAATTCTCATTTGACTAAGTTGGAGAGAGGTAGAAAGAGAAAAGTGACAAAAGTTTAGCTAGTGAGGATACTGTACAGCTAATTCTTCTGTTGATTTACCAGTTCTACCTCTCTCAGCCTTGTCTCCTGTTGCTAGTCCTGCTTCTGTTCCACCTGTTCCTTTACCCAGCTCCCCTACTCCTGAACCCAATGCCATTGCCATCCTTGAACATAAATTTGATCGTAAATTTGATATGTCGGTGAGTACTGTGCCCCAGATTGGTGCGTCTGTTCATTCCTTTATGGAAGTGAGAGTACAGTGTTGGTGGAGGGGCTGGCTACTTGGCCTGTCAATTCTCCTAGGCAAAGGTCACTGGCATACTCCCCTGCACCAGGGAGAAGCTATACTCGGGTCTGCTCCCGGGTAGTAGGCCCCTCAGTCACACCTGGTGCCAGTTCCCAGGTTGCGTCAGATAGTCAGTGGGAAGGTGTCTTCCGTGGTTTACATAACCTTTCCTCTAGTTCGGATGCTTTCAGCCCCGATCAGAGATGCAAGTGGTGTAGCAGTGACAAATCGAGACCGTTGAAAAGGTCTACTGTGGATGAGTTTCTCACCCCCTCAGGTGCCCATGAAAAGAGTGAAGGAAGCAGTGCCTTCCTGTAGTTTCTGGGATAGTCCAGAAAAATTCTCCCAAGTGCCTGTAGAAGGAGAAAGACAAGTGTTGGTTCTGAGAACCGTATCTAAGAGTAAGCGCTCTTATACGTCATTGCACATCTCTACGGACGAACTTTTGCTGGCCTCCGATCGGCCAGTAGTTGACAAGCTCTTATTGGCACCAAAGCACACATCTATTGCGCCCGAGTTCTCTTCAAGCGACAAGCGCCCAGTTGCTCTTGAACCACAAGCGGTTTCAGAGCGTCCAGTTGCTCCCAAGCAGCCAGTAGCTCGCGAGCGCCTAGTAGCTGACAAGTACTCAGTTGCACCTGCTGGTACAGATTCATTTGTACATTCCTCTAGTCGTTTGACTTCCATTCCTGAATTTGTGGCGCATCCCCCTTACAACGAATGACGACAACTTCAGATGTGGATCCATTGCTTGCTCCTTTACAGCAATGCCTAAACAATATTCTAGGCATTTTGAAGAAACCTTCAAAACCTTCTTCGTCTAAGGACTTGTCTTTTTCACTCATATCTGCAACGGATGAGGAAGGTGGCAAAGATGAGAAAGCAGAATATCCTCCCTCAGCTTATGCATCACTGCTTGATTTTCTTCTTAGAAGTTTCCCTTCCTTTTTCTCTCGGGCTGCAACTGCTTTGCCTGCATCCACCTTTCAAGTGAGCAATGTCACTGTTGGACTTCAAGACTGACGAATATGGTACTTTCGGCTTCAGCCAGGAAACAACTTAATGAGGTCCAGACCTGGCTCGCTGATAAGAGGGAACGAGGGAAATACAATTTTAGTTATCCTCCTTCCTGGCTTCTGAAGAGAAGGGGATGTTAGCATCCATGGAACAGTTCATCTCCCTTAGGAGACTGCATATGAGGGTGTTCCAGTTTTTCTTAAAGGAGAATTGGGACAGAAAAAGATTTCCAGACTCTTTCACATTCCTGGTAACTCAAGAAATCAAGAGACACCTGCTTTGGTGGAAGTCAAGAGACAGGTTGTTGGAAGGAAAGTCTCTGTTTCCACAGAGCCCAGACCTGAACTTTTATGCTGATGCATCAGACCTATGTCAGGGAGCACTTATAGGAAACAAGGAGATCTCTGGTAAGTGGTTGAGAGATCAGATGAGTTGGAACATAAACGTCAAAGAATTAAAGGCAATTCACTTGGGTTTTATGGCCTTTTCGTCGGAAGCATGCAGAAGGACGGTAACGGTCCATCCGGACAACGCGACAGCCCTAGCATACGTAAGCAAACAAGGAGGAGGAACTCGGTCTTTTTCCCTTTGCGAGGCAGCAAGGAACCTCCTCTTATGGGGGGAACAGAATTGTACAAAGTTGTTGACCAGTTTTGTCCAAGGAAAACTGAAAGTGTTGGCTGATCAGCTAAGCCGACAGAACCAAATACTGTAATTCCTACAGAGTAGAATCTCGATCCATTGGTCTGTCTAGACCTATGGAAACTTTGTGGAAAGCCGATGCTGGATCTCTTTGCGACATCAAGGAATTATCGACTTTTTCATTTCTGCTCTCCAGTGAATCTGCTGGTAGATTTTCCAAGACTCCTCCCTCAGAACAAAAAGCTTCTCAGACAACCCCACTTCAGACACTTTCGTTAAGGTTTGTCTTCTCCGCTCTGACAGGATTCAAACTGTCAAAAGACTCCTCAGAGCAAAGGGAAGCTGTGGGGGATATTTCAAAATGTAGACATCGATTCTCAGCTAATGTCTACCAGAGCAAGTGGTCAGTTTTCCGAAGTTGGTGCGAAAGTAATAGAATCCCTTTTTCTAAGACAACTTTGACAGAGATTGTGGTCTTTCATTTATTTTTGAGGAACTCGTAAGAGTTTAGCCTCTACCTCATTAGGCCTTTTGACACTAAGAAACAAAAACACTCGGAGCTTGTTTCTTGGAATCTGGAAATAGTCCTAAAGTGGTTCTCTGGGACCCCGTTCGAGTCCCTCAAGTATTCACTCGCGTTCTTACTCCCCTAGCCATAATGAAGAAGACACTTTTTAGTAGCCTTATCAACAGAAAAGAGTCAGTGAAATTCAGGCCATTGACAAGAGGGTCGGCTTTTCAGGTAATGCAGTCTGCTCCTTTATTTTGGGATTTCTTGCAAAGAGCGAGAATCCAAACAACCCCTGGCCACGTTCCTTCAGCATTAAAGGACTAGCAGATACACCCGAACCAGAAGAGATTGAGAGGGTACTTTGCCCAGTAAGAGCCCTAAAGTTCTATATTTTCAGGATGGAGGAGATTAGGGGTTCATCTAGCAACCTCTGGACTTCAGTCAAGGATCCATCTCGTCCTCTTAGAAAGAATGCTCTGTCCTTCTTCTTGAGGGATACCATTTGTGAAGCACAGTCACAATTGAGAGAGGAGGATTGTCCTATCTTGAAAGTAAGGGCACTTGAAGTCAGATCCGTTGTGACTTCACTAGCTTTTAAATACAATCTTTCACTCTCTGCAATACTTCAACCAACTTACTGGAGGTGCAGGTCCGCATTTGCTTCGCATTACCTCTGAGATGTGGAAACGACTTTTAACGATTGGTGTAGAGTTCTTGGGGAGCCTGGGGTACATTTTTAGTGGTAGGTGGTGGTGTTTTTAATGTTTTATGGTGTACGTAACAGTTTTGTATTTTCTGGTTTTGTATGGTATTGCGCCCTGGGCAGGGGCAAAATTTCTTGGTACTTCATTTAGCATTTGGAAATATCCTTTGTTGTGAAGCTCCCACTGATGTAGCAGATGACCCTTGGCCATACAGCCACGTCTATGGTTAAGATGAGCGCACAACCAGAGACAGTAACTTCCTGCTGTGACTCTCTTACCAGGTAAGGAAACTACCAGCATTTTTAGTAATGCTAGCAGACATTTTTTCCCATAATTCATTACATTTAATAATGGTTTGGGGAAGAACAGTCCATGCATCCCACCTCCTGTCAATGTGGGAATCAGCTGTGTAATTACTTGGTAAGTTACTTATATAAAAATGACATTTTTATGATAAAATAAGATTTTATATATATACTTACCAAGTAATTACAGAGTGGGAGCCCACCCGCCTCCCCTCACATGGACTTTGGACATAAACATATTGAAGTTCTTTGCTCAGTTGTTACCTCTTTTCCGGAAAGTGGGCAGAGTCAGTTACCTACACCATAACGTAAACAAAAGAATCACTACCACAGATTTCAAATTTTAGCTGCCAGTTAATAGAAACTGTTAGCTATGTAATTACATGGTAAGTGTATACAAAATCTTATTTTATCATAAAAAGTCATATTTTAGGTCTCACATAGAATATGCTCAGTTTAACATGTTCTTTAAAAACTTCGAGCCTTCCATTCCATAGGAAGATACCCTCCTTTGGCCGCATGACCTTGTCGTCCGTGGTTCATTTCTTGAAGGCTTCCAAATCTTTGCAAACTCATTAGTGCAAGTTAATAGGTCATCATAGCAAGTCACCAAAAAGTTGGCTTATCTTTCTTGTGATATAAATTGCTAGATAACACAGTGAACGTGAGTACGTATTGATACTACCTGTTACTGCAACTTCAAATGACTGTAGGTGTTGCTAAGATCCTAATTATTAATGTTCATGAGCCCAATGTTGCATGATCCTTGTGAGAACCACAGTATTATTCATTATTTTACTGCTGATCATAATTGTATATTTGGGCACCGGAATTCTCATCCCTCAGAATAGTTTTACAGGTGACATTCAATACCTCATCCCTCCCTTCTCTGAACCCCACAGTTGGAAGATGACCTGCTGTTAGCGTGCCAATGAAAGAGGAGTCTTCCAATACTGTAGTCAGGTACACAGTCACTACTCCAGTTTGGCTAAGTTACTGTATTCCTTCTGTGGACACAAGCACCATTTTCCATGGATTCTGCAATTGAACACTTCATTTTCATATAAATTTATGTACATGAGCAGCAGTTTGGGTTTATGAAAGGAAAGAGCACAGTGGATGCTAGTTTTTTTAGTAAGACAAGTCCAAGAAAAATATTTAGAAGGAAACAGGAAAGATTACTTGGGTTTTGTGGATCTTGAAAAGGCACATGACAGGGTACCAAGAAGAGTAGTTTATTGGTGTTTGAGAAAGAGAGGAGTACCAGAGAAGTTGGTAAGGTTAATGAAGATGATGTTTGAGTTGGCAAGAACCAGTGTGCAGACAAAATTTGGGGAGACTCAGGCATTCCCTGTGGGAACTGATGTTTGCTGATGATTTAGTCATTATAGCAGACACAGAAGAAGAACTGAAAGAAAGGTTTTTAGCATGGAAAGGAGCCCTAGAAAAGAAGGGATTGAAAGTGAACATTGGAAAGACAGAGCTAATGATTAGTAGTAAAGAAGGGCATGAAGAAGTAAACATTCAAGTGGAAGATGGTACAGTTCTAAAACAGAACGTTGAGTTTAACTACTTGGGATCAATAATAGCAGAGGAGGGAGGTAGTGAGAAAGCAGTGAAACAGAGAGTGAAAGAAGAATGGCGAAAATGGAAGGAAGTAACTGGAGTTGTTTTAGGCAAGAAAATGCCATTAAGGCTCAAAATGAAAATTTATAAGACAGTATCAGGCCTGTACAATTATATGGGGCAGAAACTTGGGCACTTAAGAGGAACGTGGAGGGACTGTTGGAAAGAACGGAGATGAGGGTGGTGAGATGGAGTGCTGGAATATAAGAAGAATGTGTGGTATATGGAACGTAACGGAGAAGGCTAGGGAAGCTCATCTGAGACATTTTGGCCATGTAATAAGAAGAGAGGAGGTGGAACCAATCAAGAGAGCTGAGAACATGCCAGTGATGGGGAGGAGGAGAAGGAGTGTGGGGCTTCAGTGGATCAGATGGATGGATGTGCTGAGGAGAGATATGGGTGAGGTGGGACTAGGGGAAGCAAATGCAAGGAATAGAAATAGATAGAGAAAGTTGACTCGAGTGGCCGACCCTGCTATACAGTGGGATTAATAAGGTCGAAAGAAGAAGATTTTCATATAAATTTACCCCTAAAATCTCCCCACAATAAAACTAATTAAGTGAACGGAATGTTTTGGTGGCCTTGTTAGGAGGTTACTCTGGGATCTGGCTTCGTTCAGTGACCTCATCCTGGCCTTTATGTATTGGAGCGATAAATCCCTGAAACCCCTGGGACAGTTTCTTAAACAGTTGACAACCACTATATCGCGGTTCAGTATTTGCGGCTTCGGTTATTCATGAATTTTTCAGTGGAACATATTTTTCAATAAATCGCGGAAAATATTTGGTAATTCGCAGATTTTTTCGTAGAGCAATATTCACTAATTACTATATTTTCATATTATTTTCTTGACTAAATATGCATTTTTTGTGATAATGATTACATTACTAATTTTCATATATTGATATTGTATTGTAAACCCCCTGTATTCGCGTTCTCACGATTCGCGGACTCGCTGATTCACGGATTTCTGTATGGAACGTATACACATTATTCATGGAAAATTTGCCCATTCGCAGTATTTTTCACTGAGAAATATTCACTAATTACTGTATTTTCATATAAAACTATTCAGATACTCAGGTACCCAGGCAGTGCTCAAGTTATGTTAATTTGCCTTACAATAATTCAGTTTTGCAAAGGGGTAAGCAATTAATACCAATACAACAATATTTATAAAATATTTTTAAATTTTGCGTGGGCGCAGGCAGCAGCATACAATCAGGCAGTGAGAGAAACCAAATTACAATAGACCAACTTGTTTTCCTCCATCTCTTTATCCCATCTAGTTAAAAAGTAAAAGAGAATGATAAAAGTACAGTATTGTTAGTATAGTAAAGTTATGTTCTTGCGTAGATGCGTACAGCCATAAACAACCGAATGAGAAACTGTTGTTTTGCTCATAACGGAGTTGGATAACAACAGCTGATTTGCTTGTATTTCTACCATCATACAGTAGTAAACAATTACCACAGTTATGCTACAAATGACGTTAAGTAGAATAGGACTGATATATTTTTACATTATACCCTTATTCTCTATGGATAAAAGATTAGCAAGGAAATATACTACTAAATTTAAGCTACAAGTTGTAGCTGAAGCTGAGAGAACAATGTTCAAGCTGCTAATGACAATTATTATGCACCAGCAACATGGATGAAACTCGACCATAAATAAAATTGGAGAGAAAGTATTTTAATCAAAACTACTGGGCATGAAAGAACATATATAACTGCTGTTTTTACGCTGATAAAAGATAAATATGTAAAGCTCATGTTATGATGAAATAAAGTGAAAATAGCGAACGGAACCTTGATTTTTTTTTACACAAAACAAACTTGCCCCCAAACGGCCAGCGTCATCTAATAACGAAAAAAATAGCTAAATTAATTTCACAACGAAACGTATTTAAGTTATATTTCGACTTGAAAACACTTTGTATGACGAAAAATAACATTGTCCTTTATAATAAAGTATCTAGAGATTCATTTAATTAGAAGCAAGAAAAGCGCTCTGAACTGAATTAAATACAGTGAAATAAACTTACCACGTAATCGATTTCCAAACCAAAACGTTGATCGCTATGATTGCAATTTATAATACAAAAGCAATATAAGAATATATACATTATTATTGGATACAGTGAAGTAAAGCAGAATATTTTAAAAGATCCATGGAAAAGATGCATATCCGTTATGTTGATGTTTGTATAATACGATATTAATATGTGAATATAGAGTACAGTATAATGTAGGCTAGGCTACCATATGTGCATACAATATACCATAGTGTAGGCTAAGCTAATTCTTGTTTGTTATTCAATTTCTCTTTGTATATATTGAATTATGACTCTGTATATATTGAATTATCATAAGTCATATATTGAATTATCATTAGTCAGTCTGAATGAACCTCCAGAAGTAGCTGATATTAATAATTATTATACGGTATATGCATAGAGTACACTTTATAGTGTAGGCTAGACTACCATTTAGGTATAAATGGTACTGAATACCCTAGTGTAGGCTAGGCTATATTCGAGATGTGTTTTTTCCAACAAACGATAGCTTTTTTGGAACCTAACCCCATCGTAAGTAGGATAATACCTGTATAAGTGTTTCTAGAGTTTTTTTTGTTTTTTTGTGTTTGGATTATCAGAATAGGCAGTTCTAAGTGTTTTTAGAAGGGTTTTAAGTATTCGCAGATTTTAGTTATGGGGGGGGTTGTGGTACGCATCCCCCGCGAACACGGGGGCTTACTGTATTAAAATTATGTAATAAGATTGAATAATAATAAGATTAGATAATAATAAATAATAATACTGTACCTTTAATAATACGGGTAATAATAAGTATTAATTTTCGGATACTACTAATAATAAGATTTGGATTAAATAATAGTAATAATAATACTGTACCTATAATATAATAGCAATATAAGATTAAATAATAACAGAGAGAGAGAGACTGCTTGGGGAAAGAAACAGGTTTTTAAACTTTGCGCAGGTAAAAAAAACCTGTTTTCCCCCCTTCATATAGGAGGGACCTCATTATAGTGAACCCTTCCGGTGGCTACAGCTCTCTAAACCGATTTTCTCACCTCGTTATAGCTATGCTGCTCAGTAAAATCATATTAAAGTGATATTGAAATTATATTAAAATCATATTATAATGCTACAGGCGATCCCTGGTTGTTTACAGTGGGGTTCCTTTCTAGCTCCAGGGCATGAGCCAGAAATCGGTGTAAACCGAGACATCATTGAAAATCATATTTTTAATCCTCGGGGTGTCTTGAAAACTACATAACATGCATTTTTATTGAGTTTTTCATTAAAAAAACCTCCAAATTTTGCTATTCTGTCATTTTGGAGCCATATTTCTTCCATCGGATCAGCATCGTAAACCCGGAAATAATTTTTGAAGAGCATCATAACCTCGGAATGGCGTAAGCCAAGCCCATCGTAACCCAATGACTACCTGTATTGAAATGATATTAAAGTGAACTATTAAATAGGCAGCTATAAGTATTTTTAGATGGGATCTTTTATGTTTGAACCCTTAAAATAGGCAGTTATAAGCATTTTGAGAGGGAAGTCCCAGTATATGGCAGGTTTTCGGTATTTGTAGGTGGTTGTGGTTCCTAACCCCCATGAACAGGGGGCGGTTGACTGTACATTGTTTACTTATTATTGTGCCTGGACAGAAGCGCTTACAAACTGATGATGATATATTACAGTGGACCCCCGTGTATTCACGGTTCACCTGTTCACGGATTTTTCTGTGGAACTTTATACACATTATTTGCGGAAAATTTGCTTATTTGCGGTATTTTTCATAGAGAAATATTCACTAATTATTTTATTTTCATATTTTCGTTACTAAATGCATTTTTTTGTGATAAAGCTATTAAAATACTCAGGTACAGTATAAGCATTTTTAGAGGGGTTTTTGGTGTTTGAACTACCAAAACAGGCAGTTATACGCATTTTTAGAGGGGGGTCAAGTATTCATAGATTTTAGGTATTTGGGGGTGATTGTGGTATGCATCCCATGCAAATACCAGGGTCGACTGTGTCTAGATGCGCTTTCATCAAAGAGACTCATTCAGCGGTAATGAAGACAAAAAATGTTTGATGACCTAGATATCTAGGTTACATTGATGCAGGCGATGCAAAAGTGATTAGTCTGATTGTGAGCTCCATGTGGGCAACACCTGTGATATTCACCCAATCATGAAGTGAGGTTCTGTGATCCTGATTTGCCAACATTAGAAGAAGGAAGTACTGGGGATTAGGAGAGCCTCCTGAAAGATTAGATTTGTAAGTGTCGAGAAACGTTGCTTAGCAACAAAACAAGGGGAATGCAGTTGTTATGTTTAAATATATAAAAAAAAGGGGAGGGAGACGGTCGTGTATGTTTCGCAAATGCAGGAATGCAAACTGTCTTATGTAACTAGCACGAGATATCTCGTGTAGCGGACGTGTTTAGATCTTAAGTATTGCCGAGGTATTGCAATGTTGTTCTCATGATTAATGTTAAGTCCTGCTTGAACTTCCTCACAGACTGATTCTGTTTGTTATACCTGAGGTAATAGGATATGCTTCCTTACTCTGTGCCAAGCTGGTATGCTCATATATTTTGTGTTTTTTATGTTTGTGCATTTTATACTATCCTCTTGTCTTTTATACTATGTAACCAGCTAATAAACTTCAAAGGACTATCATCTTTAATTACCTACCTACATACATCCAGTATAGTTTGACAACATGGATGAAGCCTGTTCATAACGGAAAACGGGTAAATATGGCCGTTTTGATAAACAGTACTACACCGAGATATCCACACACTATCTTTTAGATCTCTATGAACGAAGTCATCTGAGAAATTCTGATTACTTCGGACATGCATGGTGTTTTTAAGTACCTGAACGTTTTTGTTTTGCAGATTTAACATATATGATATAATTTGCATTGTATTTTCATATTCTAGAGTAAGTTTACCGAGATTATTTGTTTTCTGTAAGAAAAAAATTAAAATTCGATGAACGAAATCTAATGAAAACTGTATCCTCACTTTCCTTGCCGAGTGTACACTCAGAAACCATTTTTCTTCGTTTCGATATTATACAGGTTGTAGAATTCAACAGTGTTGTCCATATAATCATACCATGACTGCTTTGCATTATATGCAGCAAAATCAAAAAAAAAAAAACAAAGCAAAATCCGGAAGAGTTCAGAAGGTGTTCGAGTGTGTTTCAATCCGTGATAGTTGGCGTTGCCCCTCCGTCCAGAAAAGCCCCGCTCATAAACTCGGAAAAGTAAGTATACCATAGTTTCACCAGACCACTGAGCTGATTAAAAGCTCTCCTAGGGCTGGCCCGAAGGATTAGACTTATTTTACGTGGCTAAGAACCAATTGGTTACCTAGCAACATGACCTACAGCTTATTGTGGAATCTGAACCACATTATACCGAGAAATGAATTTCTATCACCAGAGATAGATTCCTCTAATTCTTCATTGGCCGGCCAGAGATTCGAATGCGGGCCCTGCGGAGTGCTAGCCGAGAACGGTACCGACCATTCCAACAAAGAACTCTGAACACGACCTAGGTGGGTCGGAGACTGTGGTTTCCGAGTGTACTTCATGCCTACGTCCAACATTTAGGAAGATACAGTACAGGCAAAACAGGCTCCATAGGCCCCCATGAGGTATAACGTGACAATATGTGTGTGCCTGGCGTTCTCTAACACAGTTAATGTCCACAGGAGATATATTAATTTCCTCTAATAGTTTTAGATTAATAAGATGCACTGCTTATTACTCATAAAACAGACATAGGTAAAGCTTTGCTAGGGGGTTCCATTTGCAGTATCTGCAAAATCAGTAGTCTTCTTCTTCTTCTTTTAACGTGCTTTTTTCCCATTTTTGTATAGGGTAAGCACGATGCCTTCTTTTGAAGGACTTTTTGATTTGGCTTTGGGAAGGCAAGGGAAAACTGCTGTATCTGCCGTTTTTCTCATATATTCACATGTCCAAGTCTGAGCCATCTGTGATATCAGACTTTATGAGGATTTAGGCAGTCCTCACCTCTTGTACGCACACAGGCCTCTGCACATGCCGCGCTTTGCCTGGAACTACTACAGTTATGCTGACATTTTGCTTTTGTGCATCAGCACGATGTAAGTTTCAGGATTGCTCCAGGAGCGGGCGATTGTCATATTTTTTATCTATGTAATGAAGCCACCGGTGAATTTCATAGTAGGGATGAAAGGTTGTTTGGAAATACCAGAGTGACTTCCATTAACTTGCATATGCAGGTTGTCGAGGAGATGTACGCAGGTGGAATGCCAGTTGGTCTATACCCCAGGTTCTTGCCAGAGGTGAATGTAGAGGTGCTTTGTTTTTTCATTTTTCATTGGTTGGTCAGTAGGGTCATGGAAGAAGGAGCCTTCTATGTGGGACTGTTTTGCAATTTTTTTTTTTTTTTACTTTTGTAGTCCTCAGCAGATGTGTTTCTTGAGGCTAGGTGGAATATCTTCACCAACAGTTCTTCTCTTGAGCAGAATTCATTGTACCTCATGTTTGTCTAAATTGAAAGAATTGTGGCACTGTTCTGTGCAGTAAAAGCCATACAGATCTTATTTCCTATGAAAACAGCTAGTGAATGTGGTCTAAACATAAACAGTGATAAAAGGAATCTATGAATATTCATTGACTGGACAATATAGATGGCAGGGGAGACATGTAGTACATTGAAGGAACAGGCTCCTCTATGAGGTAACATTAGACTAGCAAAGAAGAAGAAGAAAATGGAATTTGGAATTTAAAGAGTGCATGAAAGGGTTAGACTTGAATTCAAGCAAAAGTGAATGGACTAAAGAAAAAATGAAATAAATGAAAAGTCAGCATTGCAATTTAAAGGAAGTTTCAGGAAAACACAAGAGAGGAAACTTGGCGTGGTGACTCCAAACAAGCTATGCTGATCAGTAGTTAGATTCAACATCAGAACCAATTGATGGAAAAAGATTAAAGGGCAAATTAGTAAACGATTGTGCCGTGAAGGAGTAATCGAGAACTTTCTTAAAACAGCTATTTTCCTTATTCCCAGAAAGCTTGATAAAATTCTAATAATATATTACTCTTATTAACAAATTTGGGTGTATACGTAATCAACTTGATCAAAACTAAGAAATGTAGAAAGGATTTTGGCTTCTTGTGCTTTGATAACATAGAGAAAATATAAGCGAAAGATTTCATTGAACTTAAAGTCCTGGTGTTTTTACATGCTTTCATTTAACTTCTGCATTTGTCTGTCTGTTTGGGTCAAAACTTGTAACTCAATTTTCAACCTGTTCCCATCATCCGGTGAACTTGAAATTTTGCATGGTTACTCAGTCTTGGTGACAGTACAACCTTACATGATCAGTAGGTCAGCAGTGACCTCTAGTGACCCTACAGTGACCTCTCCCAGTATCTCAGGATTTGTATGAAACTCTTTGGATTTTGCATACCTTCTTGGACTCGGTAGAATAAGTTAATAACTCTACGGATTTTTCAAACCACCTTTGGCTCAACAGATCAATTTTTTGTAGTTACAGTCATAAATCGGTTACAATTTGTCAAAACTGAAAAGTATAAAATAAATTTAAACTTTTCCTAGACATGCTTTTATTAAAATTCAGTAAAAAGTAAAAAAATAATTTTTTGAAAAACACCAGGATTTTCTTACAATTAATCGTGTACAAAAATAAAAGCGTGGGCCCCAAACATGAGAGGAAATGCTACCAGAAATAAAAAAACTTTTTTTTTATTTCTTGTAAGATTTCCTTCCGTGTTTGGCGTCACGCTTTTATTTTTGTACACGTAATTAATTATTGTAAGAAAACCCTGATGTCTCAAAAAATTATTATTTACATTTTAGTGCATTTTAATAAAAGCATTTAAAATTTTTTTATATTTTTTATTAATGTCTTTCAGTAATCTCTGAAGACATTATTTGCTGTAAAAATGAGAGCTTATATGCCCTTCTTTCACAAGCAAGATGTTATTTAAAGCATTTTTGCAACTTAGCTCTCACAATAAACATTTGGGAGTTTTAGTTAAATGTTTTAAACTTCTAATATATATAACATACAAAGACGCAAATTAATATAATAGTTAAATATAAAAAGTAACCAGTTAAATAAATATTATTCAAATAGTTTTCCTAATACTATGCATAGTACAAATTTAAGTAACCTAAAATGAAGGACATGGGAGAATTTGCGAGGAGTAAGATGGCCGACAGCAAGTCATCTAGTAGGCCAATGAACAATTTCAACGTCTGGTGTCTGACGTAACCATTGCGCAACTATGCGTAAGAAAGACAACAGTAGGAAATGATAGAAGCATTATAATTTTCCCCGTCACAGTTGATGTAGATAATATAATAGACATATTTTAACCATAAGATTTCTTTCTTCCTCTTTTCCATGACTGATTACCCTTGCGAAAGGTGAAAGGTGAATGAAGGCACTGATGTTAAAATGAAACCTAGATAGCATACATCTTTTTAGGTGGGCTTTTTTTACATCTTTCTACGCAATAATTTTTCTAACAGCCGGATCGTTAATTTTATTCACCTTAAGGTACGGACAACTAAATATGTCGTTTATTACCTATACAGTGTCCGCGAATACACTCAAAAAGACCTCTATTAGCGTAAATCAACACCTAATGTGCAGAGTTTGCATTCTACATAACGCGTTTGAATTGACATCTTGTAGCATGTCCATGACGTTACTGGCATTTTTTATATTGTAAATTAATATCGTTGCATTTCACATCATAAGAATATTGAATTATGAAGAGCATTGGGAGTGTCTTGGACCGACCGCTGACATCAGCTCGTAAACTGTCCCTTATAATGGTTTAATGAAACGTATTGATCTTTGCAACAGTCTCTTTATATATGAAATATTTATGACGAAGGAAGACTCAATTACCAGATTAAATTGGGACATACGTTCGCATGAAATGAAAACAAGGTGTTACATCACCTTCCCTTACACCAAAAACAGTATTAAGAACGTTTGCGTTACTGGTTCCAAAGCAACGATTACTATTTTAAATGGCTTCAAACTCATTTTTCATCAAATTGTAAGTAGATTCCTGATGAACAGTAAATCGCATAAGCTGTCATTATGAATGCATTATTTATGACATTAATAATGAACTGAATGTTATAAAATATCCAAAGTGTATGTATCACCGCAGGCCTGGGAGGCAGTTTAAGGAAATGGCATACATTAAATCACTACGTCTCTCTATGCATACGTAATTCAGGCCGTTAATGCTGAGCTGTTATAACATTGAGTGTAGTCGTTTAATGTGATTTTTATGCATTATCCAGCTCTCGAAGTTTGCAAATGGTTTATATTAAAAGGAAAAAGTGAACTAATCCTGTGGTCAAACTGTGTCCACACAAACCACGAAGACGAGGAAGAAGAAGAAGAGAACCAGTCGTGACTAGTAAATAGTGGCGTACGGAACCTTACGTCAGGTGTAGGTGAGACATTTTCCGTTTTTCCGCCATTTCTGACAACACTGTGGCACGTAGGTGTAAATGGCGTGAAAGCAAATACCAAGAGGTAAAATTAAGGTTGAGGAGTTGGTTAGCGTAGCCTCTGCAGGTGATTAAATACGTACAAATGTTGATCGACCCTGAGAGTGTGCCCTCTTGGTAATTAGGACTCCTCCTCCTTCCCCGTCCCTCCCGAGGACCTGTCAAGTTTCGAGCCGCTTAGACCCCAAGGTTGACAGCCTTCTTGCTGCCCACTCCCCCTCTCTCCCCTCCCAACACCCCATTACGCATAGGCCATTCGTCCGTAGCAATAGGCAAGCCAGAACTGGTGCATTTCTCGGACAGAGGTTCTGCTGACGAAGTTGAATGTAAACCCCTTGTCATACCCTAACCTAGCCTGACATTACCTTTCCTAATCTGATTTAGGGTGCTGTGCCTCCACTTGGCCACCCCCCTCCCCAAGTAACTGGGCACGAGAAACGTGGACCAAGCTCCTGCCCAGAGGTCTCCACCAGAAGCGCCGTCCTCCTCCTGTTCGTCGTCGAATACTTGGCCCTTGTGGGCTACGCTAGGCTAGGGTGACCAAAACTATGATGGTAATGGTTTTTAATGTCGGGTTTATGTATGTTGTACGTTAGTATTTCCTGGACTTTCACCTTCCATCCTGATACTGCCATTGCCTTTCTGGAAGGATTTCTCCTCAGTTACTCAGATTGGTGCTTTGCATCAGTTGAATCAGAGATGAGGTGAAGCGCTTTCCACTACATTCGTAAATTACTAGCATGAATGATTCAGACTTTTCTTTATAGTAAATATAAAAAAACTTATTTGAGCAATCATGCCTCCCCAGGAACTTAGCATCATTAAATGAGAGGTTTATATTTATGAAATATGCAATTATTTATTATTTTGGATTGGCAAAATATTGGATTTTTCTCATGCTTCTCTTTCCCGTACTTGGAAATGTTACTCTTTAAGATGCATAAAGGTGTATCAGTTTTTTGGTCATGCCCCCTTAACTCTTCCTTCCTTCCCCCCCCCTTTTTTTTAAGCCTACAGAGTAGAAAAAGGCATTTGATTTTCCATCTTGCCAGCCTTTACACTTAGAAAATATTTATGTCCTGATAATCTTTCAGAATTTTGTAAAAGTCATGCCGTTGAGTAGAGTAGATTGCAATTTCTAATTATTAGATTCAATCCCTTTATTGTGACAAGACTTGTTCACATCTGATTTATTTTTCTCTTCCTAACAGGGCAAGAACAGGACACTGCTGGAAGAGACTACGCTATCGTAAGGGAGCACAATGTGTGCTCACAGGTTGTGGCCCACTGTCCAGGCCCTTGGCCGTGGTCTCATAACAAATCGCAATGAAATTATTCAGCAAGGTGTCCGAGCATATAATGTCCAGAACTTCAACAGTGGTTACTTGGGTGGTCAGGGATATCAGCAGCAAAATGTGGTACCTGGCAGCGATAACCTCACTTGGTCTCAGCGTGTTACCCATAGCACCCGAGGAGGCTTCAACAAAGTTGTGTCTCGTTCTTTACATTGTGGAAATGTATTTTTCGTAAAAGAGTTCCAGGACTTGGAAAATGAGCATGCCCATGCCATTTTAAGGTCATTGCCTGCTTACAGTACAACTACTGTTGGGAAAGATAGCCCAGACTCTACTTACTATCAACATGCCATGTATTGTTCTGGTGTTGATTGGGAAAAATGCAGTGCACAAGAGGTGGCAGATGGTTTCATCGCCATGTCCCAGCTGTGCCGTCACCAACCGATGGACTTGGAAGATGCGCAGCATTCTAGCTTGTGTGGCGAGCTAACGAAAAAGTTGACTCACTTGAGCGATCAGCAGTTACTGATGATCCTCTCGTCCCTGGCACTCTGGCCTCAAACCTCCACGTCGACAACGCCGAACTTTTTGAGTCTGTGGAATCGCCTGGATCAAGTCTGCACTCAGAGAATGAAAAAGTGGGATATGTCACAAATGTTTTTAGTTGCAGATCACTGGTATGCTCTGAAGCTTTCCAAACTGTCAACGTACAATGTACAGATGACCAAAATGTTAGGTAGGAGGGTGGGGTCTATGGAACCCACCCAGCTCGTTCAGTATCTGTTTTATGCTAATTTAAGTCGGAAATTAGAACCTTTTATTGTGATGCGAGAGTTGGAAAAACGACTCACAGAAGTGTTAGAACACGTATCTATAGAGGAACTAGGGGTCATTGCCATGGGTTTCTTCAAAACACAGACCTTTTTAAAAAGTGAAAAGCTAATTGACGCAATCATCGACAAAACCCAAGAAAATCTAGAATTTGTATCCGATGCCTCGCTCTGCGCCATCCTCAAGATTCTTCGAAAGAGCGTTCCCGGCACGAGATGGAAGTCGCTGCACAACTTGCTGGAATCGCTGAAGCCGCAGCTTCCCCGGTTGAACCACATGTGCCTTCTTCAGGTGGCGTTAGTAGGAAACAACTTGCTAGTCTTTCATGGCGATGTGATCAACGCGATTGCTACGAGGTTTGCGAGTGAAGTTAAATCTCTAAGACTTAAGGACATCGAAAGAATTACTTTTGCGTTGATGCTTTACAACTTCATACCACCAGACTGCCCCGATATTTTTGTGAAAATCGCAGAGGAGTTGAGACAAAAGGAACGGATCAGCGAAATCAACATGTATCCGAAGAGTTTTGTGTCGTGCGTTGTGTACCTGGTCAACATGGGAATATTTGCCCTTGATTTAATCTCTGCTGCCCTCCAACCCTCAATGTTGAGTCTTTTGAGTAGTAAGTATTTGATTGAAATGGTTTTATCTCTCTTTTTATACAAATTAACTTGAATTTTTAGTAGTTATATTGAATACTGTACAGATGCTTATTTTAGAGTACTTCATTATCTGTAATGAGTCCAGTGTTTATCAATTGTTGTTGATTCATTCATTATCATTTTATTTGTGGCTATTGCTAGTGGTGGGTAAAAACAAACTGAAATTATCCCAGGACAAAATAAACGCAAAGTCATGTTGATGGGGTTCTGTTAAGTGAATATGCAGTCATTCTACCAATGCTGTTTGCCCTTCACATAGATTTTATAATGAAGAAAGTGGCTGGAGATGGAAGAGGAGGTCGAGATTGGCGTATGGACAGAAACCAGGCAGATTTAGATTATGCAGATGTTTAATCAGCAGAATACCACAAGGTTTGCAAAGCTTTTATGTAGTGTATCAAATATCTGGAGATAATTATAAATTATAAGAAAAACAGAAGTAATGATGAAAGTATGCAGAAAAATATAAAACAACATCAGATTGAGAAATGGTTAAAGAGGGTTAATCTTTCAAATATCCAGGACATGTCCTCAAGATTCAGAATTCAGTGAAACACTAAATAGGGCAAATCAGACAGTGGGCAGGCAGGTTAAGATTCAGAAATGAAATAAACCGAAATTGAAGACTTCAGTCTAGGACAATGAAGAATTATCAGGAATCTGGCAACATAGAAATGATACCGAGAAGAAAATTACATGTTTCATTTGTTGATTGAATGATGATAGAGGTAAATGGAAGATGGTTTTGACATGTCCGTCACATCACCCCAGGGAGATTAGTACATGCTAGTATGCTTTGCTTTTTGACCACTAAAAGGTTTGGAAGGTCCACACCTACAGGATGTGAATTATGAGTTGGCAGTTAGGAGAGGAGTGGAGATTTGTGAAAGTGAAGCACAGGAAAGACACAGGTGGCAGAATTTTACAAGGGCCCCCCATTGTTGTCACAAGACACAAGAGGCGTTGATATGACAACATTACTAAACATTATGGTCTCTACTCTGTAAAAATATTTGCTGTGCAAACATAATGCAATCCACAAGCTAGAAGCCTGAAAGATAAGATGTTTGTATTTTTAAATCTTAATGACTAAGATTGATTTGATTTAATTTATGAGTTTGGTGTGATGACTTAACACTAGCAGCTGATTGATGAGCAAAAGTAGAGTTCTAATTTCCATCTTAAATGTAAGGGGAGTAATGCTATGTGTAGATCAAAGTGCTTTGGCAAATGTCCTGTCTTGCTTTTATAACTTTTTAATTGTATTTTCCACAACTGAAAACACTTCTAGTCATGAAATCCATTGGGCTACACATCCACTATGTATATAAGACACCACCCTACTTACAAACGAGCTACAATCCGGACAGCCTTCTGTATGTTGAATTGTTTTAAGTTGGATATACTCATGTCTATTTAGGTATTGTACGATATAAAATCAATACATTACTGTACATATTTCATCCTTAAACACAATGCACTGAAAATACAGTACTGTATGTACAGAATAGACACAAAATTTTTTTTTTTTTTAACTTACGGGTGGAAAAGGGGAACGCTCTGAACATAATTTTGATTTGTGATCTCATTTGTATGTATCCCTGAATATTCATAGTAGGGTGGTGTCTATTCTGATAACTATATGTGAGTGTTGTAGAGTAAGAGAGACTGACAAAAGGCTATGCCATCAGACTGGGGAATCTGGGGATGAAAGTGATAGTGTGTGTGCGTACAGGCATTCAGCAAATTTCATTCAGCCATACAGATGTGACTCATTTGTATTTGCATGTGATAAATACATCATCGTTATCAGTTTCCATGCTAAGGTTTCCATATTGAGTTGAGACACAAGATGAGGAGTTTGTGCCTGAATTCCCATCTGGTTGAGGTCTTCATCTGTCTCCTTGAGTTTCTGTGGCCATACACTAGTCTTCCTCCTGCTATTTCCACATCTATTATGTTTCAGATCATGGCTGAATCATCTTAATCTGTGTGATCACTATTATGGTACTTTTCTTTTATTTTAGATATAATTTTTTTTACAGGGATTTGAGGCTTGTAAAGGTAAGATGGGTGTCGATGGTAGGATGAGTGAAATTGGAGTAAGGATTGGGAGTTTCTGTCTAGCTAGTCATTGGGGGGCACACTTTTTCAACATCACAATATACACAAGATGACATGGGTGCCACCGTGTGGGAAATATAAAAATCAGATTGAACATATTGTGGTTATTAAAAGGCATAGAGGCTCTTTGCTAGATGTTCGTGTTAATCAGGGAGCAGATATTGGTGGTGATAAAAAAAACTCAGCGTTGCAAAAATAAGGCCTTTTTAGTACAGTAGAATATTTTGTATGATACGTCGTAAATGTTTACAGTATAATTAATCCAGTGTTAATGGTTGTAACATAATGTTTTTGAAGTAGTGTAATGTGATTACAGTAATCCTGTTCATTCAGGAGAAATTTGTGAAAGTAGTGGAAAGAAGTTTGCTTTCTTTTTCAGTGACTGGTATCACTTGCTCAATCTTACGAAAGATAATTGTTTCCGAGGTGAAAATGTAAAAAAAAAAAAAAATCAAATACTGTATACAGTATTGTTAGCAATGCAACTGCTCACTTTTATTTCGTGTATTTTAAGTAAAAGGAATCATCTTCTTTCTCTTTCTCATTTAATTAAGTGGAATTTTATAATACAATATTATATTTTGCTGTTACTGTATTCAGAGAAGATATTTAAAAACTTCAGTACATGTTCCTTATTAAAACTTCATTGTTTTTCTAACTGAACTGTGTTTTCCTTCTTTTCCAGAAAACACCAATTACTCAGATATGGGACGAGAGGTGAATGAACTGGACTGGGCTTTGGAGCTAGAAGGTCCAGCAGGTTACCCTGGATACAGACTAGACCCAGAAAGCAGAGCCGAGTTGACCAAAGTAAGGAATAGTGAGGATCTTGAATGACATTTCCTGATCATTAAAGTCTTGTTTAATCTGGGCTACAGATGCACTTGTGTTTTAGACAATTACATCAACTTGAAGCTTTGTAAGATTGAAAACACAGTTTGTTTATGCAAATTCACCAATGATTATTAGGTTAAATTTACTAGGGGGGAGGTTCCCCTCGCAAATTAAGGCTGGAAGACTTGTCATGAAAGTTTACTTTACCTTTTTTGTTGATGGTAACTGCCAGGGTAGCTTACATTTTTTATGGTATTTTTGTTGAAGGTTTGGTTACTATTAACTCTGATCGGCATCAGTTTGAACTGCTTACCCAAGGATTTTGTTTACATCAGAGAGATGTGCAGTTTACTCACTGCACTTGACCATGTCCTTCCCATCATTACTTCACAGACGTGGTTTGTTTCCAAGTTTCACACAGTCTTTGTCGATTTCAGAAATACATAGCTAGAGTGCCTAGCAGATCCACAAGAGACCCAACTCATCAGGAGAAGCTAATTTTAGAAGTCCAGGATAAGTTGGCAGCGATGTTGGGCGGAACGAACTTTGTCACCATCACAAATGTGTTGCCTCACGTACAGACTCCTGGTAGGTGAAGCTTGACTGTGGTTCAGATGATTTTCTGATGCAGATTTTTCTTTTAGCCTTGGACTCATTGTGGGATCAAAATTTAAGAAGCTTTCAATTTTTTACACCTCATAGATTCATCATTGGACTTTAGCCTTACTTGTACCTTTTTGTGTAGCTAATTTTTATTTTCTTAGGTTTGTAACATTCGATACCATTTACTGAAATGATTCGGGGAAATATTTTCTGTGTAATTAAAATATTTTTGTAGGAACATCACACTGTACAAAGTTATTTGATACATTTTGACTTTTAAAATTTGTCATGAAATCCTTTTTCACTTTGTCATAAAATCCTTTTTCACTTTAAAGGTTGTCATATAATCCTTTCCAATGGCAGCAAATGGTCAAATGTCTTGTTTCTTTGCTTACATAGGTATTGAAAGTCGTTAGGGTTGACAAACCATATATATATAGCTATATCTTTTGTGACCAGATCACAGTTTTTAAATCAGATGTAAAATAATGTCTCTCCCATATCATCTGTCTTGTGCATTTTCTGCCTGAATTTCCATATATTATAGGCATTCATCTTGTCATTTGTCTATTATTTCATGGGCTCCCTACTGGTCTTCTTCCAATTACCTCCGTGTTTGACTAACTCCTCTTTGCCATATCAGCACAGTATATTATAAATGTACTAACAAATGTTTAGCATATGAAATGTAACCAAGATAGTGACCACATCTAAAAAACATGTAAAACTGACCAACTATCACTTGACAATATACAGCAGGCTCAAATCCTGGCAAGTCGGGGTAGAGGATACATCAAATATAATCCCCTTGGGATATAAGTTATTCACAAGAAAAAGCAAATTCAAATTAATGGGTATTTGTGGTTAAACATGGGAAATTTTCCATTATCTAGTTCAGCATTAATAGTAAAAAAAAAAAAAAAAAAAAAGTTTTGTTACTGCCCTACGTGACTGCCCTACAACCAACACAGTTCTCAAGTCTTGGTCGCAAAATTTCTTTCTCTTTTTTGAATCTTTGTTTTTCCATCTACAGACATTTATTGAGTAACCCATATGACCCAATCCTTGCATGCACGGAAGGGAGTTCACTCTGTGGGTGGGGGGTGGGGGGTAGTGCCGTCGGTGCACCTCGTGCAGTGCAATGTAGGCATTACTTAAGGGTCTCTGCAGCATCCCTGCAGCCCTTAGCTGCAACCCCTTTCATTCCTTTTACTGTACCTCTGTTCTTATTCTTTTTTTTTCCATCTTACTGTCCACCCTCTCCCAACAATTGATTCATAGTGCAACTGTGAGGTTCTCCTGTTACACCTTTCAAACTTTTACTGTCAATATCCGTTTCAGCGCTGAATGGCCTTAGTTGTCCCAGTGCTTGGCATGTATGCCTAATCTATAAATCAGAAGGGAGTTCAACACTACTAGTTAAATACATTAATGGGAGTGTCCAAACTTCAGCCAGCATTGAAGAAGTAGTTTTGTACAAATCAGTTACAGGAATTTTTGTCAGAATATTCAGTACTGTATTTTTACTTGACCAATAAAAAATTGACAACGTGCAAGTTATCAAATAAAATTAATTTTAGTATTAAAGACAAAGCTATTAGCCCAACCCTGTATAAGTCAACTGTTTTGATAGGGAATATAACTTGATGATGTAATTAAGCTACCGTATTTAACAGTCACTGCGGTGACAGCAGTCATTTTTCTTGTAATCACCAGTTGTTTGTCATCACCTTTGTGAAAGTTCACCACACAGGTGTTTCTTAAACTGTACATTTATTCCACTCATCTCCAGTCTCCTGCCTCTTAGTTCTCATCCAAGTAAGTCAGGGTTTTCCCACTTCTGGTCACCATGAGACAACCTGGTTGACACTCCACACAATTCTCTTGGTATGGTGTGGAGGACTTGCCCAGCATGTTATTGAGACCACTGAAGTACCTTTTAAATAGACTCTCATAGGGTTTACCTAAACCATTTGTTTTTGATTTGGAAGGTGAAAACTGGAGCAAGGGAAAGCTTAAGAAGCTAAAAGCAAGTTGGGAAGAGAACAAATGAAATGGATGAAAAGTGGAAGGCAGATCAAAATTAATTGCTGCCAGCCTCACTGCAAGTGTTATCCCCCTCCAACCTTAAAGGGGTCCTTTTCAGCCAATATTAACTGGATGTTACCCTGTTTTATTCTTAGAAGTAAACAAACATTATTGTCCACAGTATTTTACATTAAACAAGAATGGGAGTGCAGTCTTGCTAATTTTAGTGTACCTCCACACCTCCACAGATTTGGTGTTTTGCACCTCAAGCGAAGGAGACCCAGTCGAGCTTCCAAGCGAGTACCTGGATCTTAAACCTGCAGCCCTTAAATATCCATGTCCGTCCTATGGAGGCTTGCAGTGGAATGCCGTTATTATTGGCGGGCGCAACGCCTTCATACGAAACACAAGTCACTTGCAGGGCAATGTTCAAATGAAGAAACGCCAGCTTAACCGTCTTGGGTACCACGTGTGTGTGGTAGGTACAGGTGGTTTTGTTAGAATTCTTGTTACAGTACTCTGATTTGATACCAGTTGTAGGGTTGGCATTTTTGATGATCACTGACTAGTAATCTTCCCTTCACAGGTTCCTCACATGGACTACAGTCGTAAAAACCTTCGCACAAAACTCGCGTGCTTAGAGCGCATTTTAAAGGAAGGTTCTACACTTGCAACTGATGGCCGTACTGAAAGTGCATTGATTAGTCTGAAAGGTCAGGTTGTCCAGCAAGAAGAAATGTATGGGTGAAATATTAATAATCTTGTAATGAAGTTTTGTAATAAACAGCTTATTTTATATTTGTTTTTTTTTTCTGTCTGTCTGTCTGTAATGAAGCTTTGTAATAAACTGCTTATTTTATATTTTTGTCTTTTTTTTTTTTTGTCTGTCTGTCTATAAAATCTCCCTTTCCTTGACCACAGGGCTGAGACATTGACACACTGTGATTCTGAGCCCAGACTGGAAAGCAGAATTTCTAAATAAATTTCCGTTTTTTGAAATTCAATACTTGAGTTCATTGTGGCAACGGTTGTGCGGGGCACAGATTTAGTGAATTTGCCCAACAGATTCTCTTGTATTTCCTATATTTACTCAAAAAATATTTGATGTTCACAATATGGTACCATGAACTCATTACCCAGGTTAAAGGATCCTGGAAGCTGGCATAGTAGTGAATTAAATCAAATTCATTAAAAACAAAAAGTAAGAGCACTGGTTCTTGCCTGTAAAAGTTTTTTGCAATGGTTCTTGCCTGTAAAAACAAAATTTTGTTGGTAAACTGTAGCATAAAAGGACTCCTTTCCCTATTCCGAGTCTATTGCTACATCTACAGCACTGAAAAGTATGGTTTTAGTTCAACCGAAGTACTTATAAAATGAAAGAATGCTCTTCTATTTGCTGTGCTACTTAAAATATAAAATAAGAGAATGGTCTTCTTTATTTGCTCTGTGCATACACTGGATCACCTATTCTTCTAAACACTGCTAAGAACTTGTCTCCATTGTTTCGCGAAACTTTCTGGCCCTCCTCCGAACTGTCGAATAAATGCTTAACGACTTCATCGTCGGCCTGAAAAAATAGACACCTGTCATTCTTTGAAAGTTCACACTCTAAGCCTCAGAAAGACATTGCATTTTTACACAATCACAAATAAAAAAGATGGATTTCAGTTATGAAAGAATTTTATAAAGCATACCAACTACAGTATTTCACAAACTTGCGTTGGCACATTGAATTGCAGAAGAGATATCATGTACTGAATGTAAAGGGGAAAGCATCTGAATAACATTATCTGCTATTACAACAAGGTTTCTATATTCTGAAGGTACTGTATCACAACTCTGAAGCTTACACAAATTAATGTAGGTATTCTCTGACAATCCTCAATCACCTTTATATGAAAAGTAGTATGAAAACATTTCTAAAGATTCATATTCAAAGGTTATATGAAAGTAAACTGCAAGGTCCTTATTTATAATTTGGACAGCAAACAATTTAATGAGTAATTCTTCCTAAAATCTACAAAAACGTAAGTTAAAGATGAAATTCAAATTGCCTGAATAATACCACCTAAGTGTTTTCATTGGAAGTCGCAAAATGCACAATATGGCAATGCTGAATTCAAGTACTTTTGACTGGCATGTAAGTTGTCACCAGCGAAATGGTAAACATCACAAATTATGCCTCAGTTAAACATCACACTAAATCCAACAGCTGCAGCATTTGTTATAATCATAAAGCTCAGACTTGTGAATTAAATATTTAGCCCTTCACACAGCTGGTTGAAAGCATTTGTTCCAAAGAGAAAAAATTACAATCTTACTGGAACACTTACATGGGAAATATCAAGCAACACTGGGTCTAGTAAGCTCAATACTCAAACAGAGCCACAAGGAATGCCTTGTTGGGGCATAAGCTTCTATGACCGTCCATGGGGGCATGGGCACAGGGCTAGCAACTTCATCCTAAATATCAATACCTTTGAAGGATTGGTAACTCATCTGCTCCAAGATTGAATAAATTTGGTTAAATGGCTCTCGCATTAAAGTCCTAAATTGCAGGAAATCTGGTGTAAACTGTAATGAGACCCAGTATGCCACAAGAATGTTTTTATAAACTGGATGAAATTAAATATGGATCCCAACAAATTGACAGTATGTGCCCAATCTTATCAACCCCAGATGAGGATGGAATATAGAATTTAGGCCAAAGGTTATTCAGCGCTGAAACAGAAATTGAGAGCAGAATGGTTTGAAAGGTGTAATGGGAGGAAAACCTTGCAGTTACACTATGAAACAAATGTTAAGAGAGGTTGGATAGCAAGATGGAAGAAAGAGAATATGAAAGGAGGTACAGTAAAAGGAATGAAAGGAGTTGCAGCTGAAGGACCGAGGGAAAGCTGCAATGAACCTTAAGTACTGCCTAGACTGAAATTAAAATACTATATGTGTAATTTATTGAGTAACATCTTCAGGCTCTTGCTGAGCTTGCCAGAAGGGTTTTGCTCTCTTAAAGGAGTTGAACTGGAATCGGACAGAGCCATAGGAATTAGATGAAATAATAAAAAGCAGAGAAACCTGTGCCACTAGGAAATGAAGGTTCTTAACATGCCACAAAAGGTATACTATAACAGTGACCTCCTCTGGAGAAACATTTAAAAGTCTAGGATCTGCGTTTCATTCGGAAGAGAACAAAAAATGCCAGAACGATATAACATACCAAGTGCTCTTCTGACTCTCTGGCAAATAAGGGATGCTGTGTGAAATGGTACACCATCCATTCATGAAGGTCCTTTACGTCTGTTACTGTATACACCAAGGCCTGCAGAAGAAGAAAAATGGTGTCATTCGAAACCAGAGAAAATACGACAAAGGAACGTCATTGGCAAAGTAATTTTCATTAACCATGATATCAGTACAGAGAGCTCCTCTCAATAAATGGAAAACAGTGATTTACTAGCTAATTCAAACAGTACGTCTAAAATGTTTATTGATTAAGGAACTAAACGTTCACCCGACTTACCCCTTCTCGTAATACATATGCGTACTCTGCCAAGAGGGAGGAGTTAATGATACGCCACTTGTGCTTCGCCTTCTTGAAGTGGGGATCGGGAAAGAGGAAGAACATCTTGCTTAGCTACAAAGAAAAAAGAAATATTAACAGACTTGCAATTAAAATGGCAAGTACGGCACAAAAAAGTGTTGTCATCTAGGTTTATAACACTAATCCACTGCTTTCTTCATCAAACTAATAATTGAAGTTAGCCCAAATAAATTTAGATCAAATCACCACTTTATAAAAAGCCTAAAAGCCTACTAACCATTATAGTTTTATCATTCTCCATTTAGAAAGTTATAAAAAAAAATTTTTCCATAAATAAAAACCTCTAACAGCACTGCACTTAATTTCACTATGTAGGCCACAACACCAGTGTCAGTTGAAAACAGTCACCACTGGGCAAAAGAATTCTCAAGAAATTCTTTATCAGGAGAGTAGCCCTCACTTAACAGGACACTAACTACATTACAGCTGCCTCATCAGACTGATGTATCTGCAGAATAACCTACTGGACCAGCTCTGTAGGAATTACTTAAGGTTCTTCACTACTTAAGGCTCTTTGCAGCGTCCCTTCGGCCCCTAGCTGCAACCCCTTTCGTTCCTTTTACTGTAACCCCATTTTTTATTCTCCTTCCATCTTACTTTTCACCCTCCCCTAACAACTGATTCATAGTGCAACTGCAAGGTTTTCCTCCTGTCATACCTTCCATATCTTTTTAATGTTCATGTCCAAATTTCCGTTTCAGTGCTGAATGAACTCATATGTCCCAGCGATTGGCCTCTGGCCTAAATTCTGTATTCTATTCTATTGGACAGCTACATGAAGGGAATTAACAGTGGAAGAAGTATTTCTATAATTTTTTTTTTTTATAATATTCGAATGATTATTCTACTCATGTTGAGTTATTAAGTCTGAGGTGATTTTACAGTTCATCAGTATTCTCAAAAGAACCAGTATCCTCACAAGAACTCCAGCAACCTGGATGGTGCTCACAAAATAATACTGTACTCAAAGATATAACATGCCATGGAACACATATCTTTATTATCCACATGAACAAAACATACAACAAGCAAGTGAATGATCAGTAAACTATTAAAGGGAAAAGAGTGATGATGGCTCTAACATAAGATCTATCTCCCCATCAGTCCTAACTTCAACAAAACAGCTAACTCATCAGTAACTGAACAAAGCAAATACCAAGTGCCACTTTATACTTAAGTACAAAGGAAAACTAACAAACGAACTACGGATATAATGTCCTGTCACCATTTCAATGAACCTGTATAATCATCCTGCAATGGTGAGTCCTTAGCTTAAATGTATTATCGTCATAACTGGGACTTCAAGTGGTTCTCAATGTGGTGTGCCTATAAGCACAGGAATGTTTGATCACCCAATCTGTACACTGTACTTCTTAGTTTCAAGTGTTCCTCAAACCCTATTTAAGCACATGAGGGTGATGTGCGTCCCCTGCCCTTCAAAACGGATAGTATACTGTACTTAAAATGTCAAAAGGGTCTGTCAGTAAACTAGTTCCTCACTCTGAAAATCATCACAGGGGAGGTATAAAACCCACAACCAAGCTCTGCAAGTTACAAACACAAACGAAGGAGGCTTAAGTTCCAAAAGTCTGATGAACGATGCAGCGACCAAGATATCTAAGTACTCTAAGAATGCTCTACCACTGGAAGAAGCAAAGCTCTGTCTTTCACTCTTGGATGGTGGGGTTCTCATGCAAAAATGGAAAATACTCCGTGCAATGTAAGCACATGTAGCTTGTTGTACTCAAAACAGCAGTTCCCAGGATATACAAACAGAAATTATTGTAGTCATTTTAATCAGTGTAGGATTATGCCTGATGTTTCATGGTAATGTAAAACATGTAGAATGTAAATGCTGAAAACACATTTGGCTACTGAAGTAAAACCAACTGCCACTTCAACTACCTCAAAGTACTTGCTGTTTGTATGATGGTAACAAGCTGGAAAAAAGCTCTATAATATTAATAAATTAGACAATTCTGGGTTTTGTTCAATATAACGGTAAAACTGGGACACCTAGAGTGATGAACAAAAGATCAAATTGTCCCAAAGGACTTTACAAGTAGACAACATTGAAATCAAATTATTTTTACGTGAAATTCAATATATTCTGACAATATTCTAAAGGCTAGTGATATTAACCCGAGTTCTCAACTACTGCTCACAAAGCCAAACAAATATTTTAGATTTGGGACTTACTTCTGAGGTAAGTGCTGTGGCTACGACAGACTCATATACCTGTTCAGAGTAGTCTCCTACAATACACCAAGATGATATGGAATACAAAGTGTGCCAATAAGCATGACCTATTAAAAGGGTTACTAGCAGTTTCATCATTACAAACAACTCTATCTGATTACAACAAAGCCAAGTTTTTATACAGACACATTCATCATAAAACAGCCTTAATTGTGAGGGGTACATCCAAATGCACAAAGCAAAAATTTGCAAAAAATAATGGTTCCACCATACGTACTCAGCTTACTCTATATTACTTGAGGTCCTTAGTGAAGCTCCTACGTCTGCTAAGCCGATCTCTATCTGAGAGAGCAGGTAACAGAGGAGGGCACTAGAGTTCATGATAAACAGGTGTGCATACAAACCTGTTTTATTGTAAAAAATGTTTGCTATCATAATCCCGCTCATCACAAATTAGTCTGAATTGTTATTCAGAAGGGTGGACGAAACAGAAGAGTCCCAAAAGGAAGTGGTCACTGACAGGAGTCTATTAGAAGGAAAGAAATAGGGCATTGGCAAAGGTAGGACCAAAGACTGCACTTCTGTGCTCAAAGGCTTACAATGGAAGTATCTACAGACCTTGGGTACTTCCATAAGCAGTGGGTCTGCAATGGAAGAAACACAAAGATGGACACTCACTGGAAGAAGCATGTACAAATTATGCATGCATGGTCTAAAAATTTCTCCAAAAATAATCTGGCTGTAAATCTAGACATAAGGAAGTTCTGTAAAGCTATACTGTAGATTGTGAGGGTCATGTAGTTAATCAAAGCAAGACAACCCTATTACTACCAATATGGATCTATACTAATGCCATCTATAGACAAAACTCAATAGATTTTTTACTGCTGTACAACCACCAAATCAGCCATCATATTTCCAAAGCGCTAGTCAATGTTGAAGTGCTTTGTAAAGCATTATAGCCATTTTTAGTTAACAGTTACTTCAGATCTTGAGACAGTTTAAAACGGATGACTGTTCCAGTAGTATATGAGAAAGAAGTATTTTTTTTAAAGAACTCTGTAAAAGTACTGATCATCCAATAAAATATTTTTCAAATGTATTTGCACAGCATCATAAAAATTAACTACTGAAAGGGAACATTTGGATATTTATCCCTGAACAATGTTTAATCTTGTGCTTGTTTTTATTTATCATAGTCCCTTAAATTCCCATATGGTAAACAGGAAATAAAGACTAACAAGATGAGGTTTTCCTTACAAAACTACGGTTTTCGTCTTGTGTATTTCAAGGACCACGACAGTGTCACTGCTGACACCTTGTCAAAAAGTGATAAATGTGACACTTTTGAAAATATGGTACATTGAAAATATATCAATAAATATGTATAAATTTACTACTCCGCTGAATTTTTTTGTGCAAACAATTACACTAGGCTGTGGTAAGCTAAACAGGCTTGCAGTCATTACAGATATGGAACCTGGTGATTGACATAATGATTGGGTCCAACTTAACTGACATGCTGGCTACTTTTCTAACAACCAGCTCTCTAAAACCTACCAACTGGGAGAGACCAGTATGTTCCAACAGTGTGTGTAACAGGCAATAAAAATAAGTGTGAAGGGCAGATATAAAATGCTGCAAGAGAGATGTGCATATCTCTGCTTATTTTCCCTTCACATTACAACAGGATAAGCATAAGCAGCACTATAAGGTAGTTTTACAAAACTACCTTCATTTGGCTTACCCAAAGGATTGGTCTCAAAAGGGAGATAAAAAAAAGGGCAAGGTTAAAGAGTCGGTCAGCCAAGTAAGAAGAGACAAAACTGAACAGTAAAAGGAATACTGTAAAGGACCTTGTTCCCTCTACTGCATATTACATTAGGCACACTGTAAGCAGTATCCCCCTACAGAGACTAAAAATTAATTACCAGGAAAGAGGAGGGGAGAGAATTGCTCACTCATCTAACAACTGCTTTACGACTAATTTGTGAATAAAGGTCTAGTCTGGTTTTGGTCAGCGTTTCACATTCATATAGCAAAATACTGCCACTTGTGATTTGTACTTTTATTAGATGCTTGTCTAAAAATGCACAAATTCAATAAGACAGTTTATTTACTCATGTCATCATCAGCATTTTTATTAGATATTCCCATTGTGTAATTTCATGTAAAATGTCATTTCTCCACTATGTTGAGTCTTTATATTTTCCTGATTTCCTAATGACTCCTCGCTGCTGGGAGAAAGGGCGCTGGTGACTGGTACAATACATGTACATACGCTTACCGGGGTCTAAGCGATGACAGGCAGGGCAGCCGATCAAGAATACAGTCTACCCCAAAGCCAAATCAAAGTCCTTCAAAAGAAGGCATCGTGCTTACCCCATACAAATCGGAAAACAAGCACGTTAAAAGATGAAGAAGATTTCCTGGGCCTCCCTCAAAGCTTCAATCATGCTCTGTCATGCCCCAAACCACAGAAAGTAATCAGTAACATTAGGTCACAGAAAGCTGCTTCTGTCACGATCAAGAGAAGGATGACAGTGACCCCAAGGGAGAACAGGGGCTCTCCCAAACAATCCAGTCCCACTCACCAGTAAACATGGCAGATTAAACTTCAAAATCAGTCTCACCTGCTCATAAAAGCAAAGGTAAGAACTTATACTGTACGAGTTCATGTTTCACTTAAATGTATTCATATTTCAGAGAGGACTTACCCCTGGACAAGTGCTAAACACAAATACCAAATCAAGTCTTACCTGTCCTTTCTCAAAGAAGTTTGGCATGTATTTCATGGCATTGGTTCGAATGCATGCAATGTTTTGATATCCACCAGGAACCTCTTTCTTCGTTTCTCGCAGGCCAAGAATGCGGTCAGCAACGAAATCCGACACCTTTACACGAATTTCCATTCCTAACATTAGGGTATCGGGAAAGACTTGAGCTAGTGACACTGAAAAAGGAAAATAGTTATCAATGGTAACTGAGTTCTGTTTACATGAAGCTGAGACATTAAATAGTAGGTCTTTGTGTTAGCCTTTATACTCGTACATGAACCTGGTTGCATAAAACTTTTTTACATAAAATAGACAAGAGAAAGCGTTAAAACAATTATATTTCCAAAACATAGCCATGAGCTTTAAGAACAAATTACATCATTAGAAATAGAAATCAGATAAACTGTCTCACTACACAAAAATCTGGTATTTTTAATTGTCTGCAGTGATCAATGTACATTACTGTACTACTATTATTATTATTATTATTATTATTATTATTATTATTATTATTATTATTATTATTATTATTATTATTATTATTATTATTATTATTATTTATTATTATTAAATACTAGAAGTTTATCCATTTAAATATGGGCTATGATAGTTGCAAAGGCAGCTTAGTTCATTAGCTGACTGTTTACTAACTGACCAACACTGGACAGACTGGGCAGAATCTTGCCCCCTTGATCAAGTCGCAACACTAACTCTCTTAAGAGCCAATGATGACAAAACTGACTACAACAGTACAAGGCTGTTGATTTTGAAGGCTTCACAACAGAGAACTGAAAATGGTAAAAAAGGAGACCGGGAAGGTTGGTACTAGTGAAGAGGATATTGAGGCTTGACTCCAGTTGATATGAGAGACCCTGGATACCAGAGCCAGTCTGAAGTGATATGTCAAGGCTAATATGCTTACACAGAATACTGATCGTCTTTGTTACTTAACTACTACCCTTTAAGGCAGCTATGTAAACATATTCTGTAGACAGCCAATTACCCAGAATCATGCACTTTTTTTTATTTACAAAAGCATGAACTTGATATCATTTACTACTTCAATCATCATCTTGTGAACTGAACAGTATAGTATTCTGTTGAGCTGGTAGACTCCTTTGTGACACTTGTATTTATCTTACTCACTTCGTTCTCTAAATCTTAGATAAAGGAACACTAGTCTCTCCATACCTTGTTTACACTAATTATTGTTCATCACACAAGGACACTTAATTTCTATCTGGCTATGCACCATGTAACATATACAGTATGGTGCTCTAATATTGTACATTTCACAGAAAACCCTCAATGATACGGAAGGTTCAAAAATGATTCTTTATTTCCAAGCATTCAGAGGCTCGTCTGCCTCCATCTGCAAGAAACCAAACACTTAATTGGTTCCTTGTTTTTGGAGGAAGACAAGGCTTTGAAAGCTTGGAAATAAAGAATCTCCTCTCCTGAACCTTCCATGTCCCTGAGGTCATCATTGAGTGCCATAACTTTACACACAATGAATTTGTGTTCTTTGCAGTAATATTTTATAAAGTACCTCAGCCATTATTAGTGTGCCTGATGTATGCAAAACGCAGGTCTTCCAAATTCAGCTTGTATTTTCATTCCATTTCCAGTTCCAGGGGAACACTCATCTGAGAGAAAACCTACCAATGTTTACAGCAATTACAAAAATTCACCATGAATGCACATAAATTGTGAGTTCTGTATGTTTGTATGGACACATGACTACTGTAGCAGATTTAAATATACATATACCAGACTTCCAGTGCAAGCTTACCTAATAAACCACCATAACCACATCCAATGTCTGCAAACTCTACTTTCTTATCACCAGGAAAATGCTTGGGATAGTGAAGACTCCAATCGACTGCATTTGGACTCACAGGGCTGAAATACGAGAGCATACCCTGTGAAATTCTTAATTTCCTAAAGAATATTTTCATAAAACATACTAAAAAATGATGGTGCATTTTTGCAAATTACCAGTGCTTTGAACAATATCATAGAAAACTAAACATGTAAAATATCTTTACCTACAATTACTAAATTTTTAAAATCATCAAGGATTCAAAGGCAGCTATGTGACATAAAGCTAAAACGGTGGCATTATAGGGGGGTCTGGACAATCAACTTTTTTAGGCAATATTATTCATGTCAATAAGTGATCACACATGATATGTGTACCCCTCTCATACAGCTTCATTTTTTGCAAAAGCCACTCAGTTGACACTTAACTGTCATCGTGTAATTATCCTCCATTTCTCACACCGATACACCTAACCTGTCCTCCATCACACTGCTTGACCTATTATCCAGGATCATCCCTTCTCTGCCACAGTCTCTTAAAAACTAAACATTTGCATGTCTGTCAGCAGGATAAACTGATTGGATCTACAAAGTTTTGAAGGAAAAGTTCTCATACTATCATCTTGTGAAAAATATTCCTGGTTTATTAAACTTGTTTCTTAATGAAACCGAGTTAATCAGATCAATTATGCTTGGTATTTCACCCCATCTACCCCATTGTAATTTGCCACACACACACACACACACACACACATACACACACTCATATATTTCACCACAGAACAATTCTCACCATATAAGAAGTAAGTAGGTTAATAAAAAACTGCACAACATCAAACTCAGATGATGCATAATTCTAATTCAAAACTTTTGCATTAACATTAAGTAGGAAGAACTCAACATGCACCCTAGATGATCAAAGTCATGTCCCTATAAAAAGGTTTGCACAACATTCCAATGTGAGTGCCCTACACTTCAGATACGAAATCTTTTATTTCCTCTTCAACTTGTTATGTGATAGGAATCTACAGTCAATGTTATCTATGCTAGGTTAACCTAATCTAAGAATCTAATTCAAAACTTACTAATGGTAGGATGTGGTGATACAACAGAAAGAACAAATTGTAGTGATTATCAAACTATCCTTACTCAAACTAATACAGCCTAACCTAACAAACATTAATTCATCCTATTTTGCCTAACCTTGCTTTAACCTTTCTTGATCAGGAAGCCAAATTAAAAGTGTTAACTGGAAATGCACTTAGCCTAATCCATAAAACATTTATTACCCAGGCTTGGAAAATCTGTACTGTACTGGAAAATGTACCTGTTGCACCTCAGAATGGTAACTTGTTCCCAACAATCATCAAGTAGCACTTAACAATTGCAGAGTACAAAGGTCAGAAATTTTACAGCACTTTATAAATGAAACATTGTTATAAAATGCTAAAGACAAAATGCCAAAGACATTACTGAATTGTATGATAAAGAACTAGTATATAAAAAGGTTAAGTATAAAATATGGAATTTAGGCCAAAGGCCAAGCACTGGGACCTACAAGGTCATTCGGCGCTGAAACAGAAATTGACAGTAAAAAGGTTTGAAAGGTGTAACACGAGGAAAACTAGCAGTTGCACAATTATTCAGTTGTTAGGAGAGGGTGGAAAGTAAGATGGAAGAAAGAGAATATAAACAGAGGTACAGTAAAAGGAATGAAAGAGGTTGCAGCTAAGGATTGAAGAGACGCTGCAAAGAACCTAATGGTGCCTACAATGCAATGGAAGAGGTGGACTGCCGGCATTATCCCCATTACAGGGAAAAGGACTGAAGCCCAGTCTTCCTGGTTAGGTAAGATACCGCGAGCTAAATTAGCTCAAGATGTATCATCAGTAACAGTGAAACTTGGACCACTATTACATAATATGCAAAAAAATGTCATGGGTGGCCTGCCCTAACCTGACACAACATCTGAAGTCTTAAGGTGGCTTAGCCTAGCCTAGCCTAGGCTACCCTGATTCAAAGAGAGCACATGCAATGAAGTCAAAGTGCACACAATGCTGTTTTTCCTGAGGGAATATTTTCCCAAAGAGTTTTACTGAACCCCTGAATGACTCCAGACTTTATTTTATCTGGAAATTCTAAATACTAGGTCTGTAGATTTCCAGTAAAAATTATTAAATGACAAGAAAGCACGCTAGATAAACCATGTTTCAAAAGACACGGTCAAACTGAAGAATACCACCGTGTCTCTCTGGTTCCTTAAGTCCCAGTTTATGGTTTACGGGCCAACTGGGCAGCGTGTTTAGTACAAGGAGGTGATAAAGAGTAGGGGACAGGGTTAGGCACGAGAGAATATAGAATTAAAGCCAGAGGCTGAGCGCTGGAACCTATGAGGTCATTCAGTGCTGAAAGGAAGGTTGATCGTAAGGTTTGAAAGGTGTAACAGGAGGAAAACCTCGTAGTTGCGTCAAGAATCAATTCTAAGGGAAGGTGGTAAGTAAGATGGACGAAAGAGAATATGAACAGAGGTACAGTAAAATAAATGAGAGAAGTTGCAGCTCGGGACCAAACGGACGCTCCAGAGACCCTTAAGTAATGCCTACAGTGCACCACATGAGGTGCACTGATGGAGCTACCCCTCTATGGGAGGTTTACGAATCTGACCGTGAAAACGGGCCAAACCTAACCTTTCCTAGAATGCTGTACCCTGACCTTCCTGACCTGACTTAGGGTACCTTGCCCTGACCTAGCCAAGGGGGAGAGGGGGCTTTGCCCCCCTGGACCCCCATAAAACTGAACACCACCCAAACTTACTAATCAAAATTGTGGTCGGCAATAGGATTGGAGTGGGCCCTTTGGCGGTAATATTTCTTCTGGGGTAACTTGGGCATTGCCCCTGCGGAATCCTCCCCTCCGGAGGACGTCAAAAACCCTCTCCTGATATCCTAATGGCAGTTCTCCTTAGCCCTGAGCGAAGAAGTTTCGCCAGATAAACGAATTTATCACGTATTTCGGTCGTTTTTCAGTCCTGTAATCCACAGAATTAACGTAAAATATATCTCCGGCACTTTAATTCACCAAATCATTCACTAATTGTGTTGGAATAGTAGTAGTAGTAGTATTAACAGACGGAATATCCCTTTACAACGGCTCCCCTGCTCGTTCTATTTCTCCTTTGTTCGTGTTTGTTTAAGTTTATTGTGTTTGTAATATCATAAATATTTTATAAATTCTTTCCTATTTTATTTTTTCGACAGATATGGCTAGCCATCAGTTCCTCAATGGTTCTGCACAAATCTATATATATAATTCTAATGTCACTATATGTTGGGTAGTAGAGTAAGAAATGTCCTAATTTTTAAGTTATTTCTTCACAGCACAAATATTTTGTATCTTCCCATTTTAACCTGTTTCTATCGTTTTATTCTAGTGTGCCTAGTCTAGCCCTGCAGGTCATCATTGGTTTTTCGGCGTTATCATACCAGGTTTCTTATCCTATATTTTCCTTAAATTTTTTATAGATTTATCATTTCTTTTAATTGCTTACCTTAATTGATTCAATTTTACTTTAGTTTATGTTTAATTCTATACTCTTTTACTTGCAGAGTCCAAGGGGTTTTCTTATTATCATACTGGTCAATAGCTATCTCATATAGGAGCCTATTTCCACCATTCTCAAGTGTATGCTTCACATAGAATAGTTTATTCTTCATATCTCTTGAGTGGAAGGGAAAGCCCCGTATTTCAGACCTTAAAGCACAACTTTCTGTGCACCTTGGTGCTTTCAGAATTGTTCTGTACACTTGGTTTTCTACTTTTTGTAGTTCATTTATGTCTTTCCTGTCGAGTTTCATGACTCCCACGGCATACATGAAGGATTGCATCACTAATTCCTTTTGATTTGTCCTCCGGGGCAGTCTTTCGTGCCACACCCAAGTATCTTATCTGCTTAACTATTTTTATTCATTCTGTGTTATGCATATGCTCTATATCATCAATACTATACCAATAGTTGAATGTTGATATATTGCTTTTGTGTTTATCTGTATTTAGACAACATTCACTTGCTGTTTCCAAAAGAATTCTTGTGATTTCTGATATTTCTTCCCGTGAGTGTCTTAGAATTAACCCGTCGTCTGCAGATAATGGTGCAACGATTCTTATAATTTCATTCATGATCCTTCCGTTGTACTTTCCAGTTATTCGATGATCAATTAAGTTACTAACATTTGTCACAGTAAGCTTTTCTTGTTCTACACTGGCAAAGACTTGTTGCGTTATTTTTTATGTATCATCGTTACTGCACTTGTTACCCCTGCAATTATTAGTCTATATTTCATCGTGACCTTTAAGAGTTTTTTTCTTTCAACTGAATCAAATGCTTTTCGGAAGTCTATTGATATCACAACTAATGGGTCTTTTCTTCTTCATGTTTCTTGTAGGCAATATCCCAGAATGTACACTCAACTCCTCTTCTTTGTATAGTAAAGCTTGATTTCAGCTCATTCGTCTTCCCTATATTTCTACTACGTGTTTTTTTTTTTTTTTTTTGGTTTTCAAGATCCCTTGAAAATTGTATGTGACACATTAGTTATTGCTATAGGCCTAAGATCCTTGACAGTGGGGCGTTGTTTCTTGGTTGTGAGTGTCGTTCTTGACTTAACCCAACTGTTGTGTGTGGTTCTACCTTTCAGTGTGTTATCTAAACATTCTGCTAATTCCCTTTTAAGGGCGGGGCTCCGTAAGAAGAGTTTGAATAGAACTGGTTTCATCCCATCTGGCCCACGTACTCTATTTGTTTTCATTTTCTCTAACTGCTTTTTCACATCTCCTCTTCCAAAGGCCTCATTTCTGCTACTGTAATGTCGAATACTGCATCCGTGTGGTCTTTTAATGAAGCCTGGAATAACATGTGCTGTTCATTCTGTCCTAATCTCGCCGTTGGTCTTTGAGTTGTCTCCTCCACACCACATTTATACCGTTCTCTCTTGCTCTCATTCCATATTTCTTTTATTTTGATTTTCTTCCAGAATTTTACGAGATCTTTTGCTATAACGGTTCTTTCTTAATCTCTTGTTTATGCTCATCGTATATGCTGGTCCATTCTTTGTCTGAGGCGGTCTCACCTCTCAGCATGTCTAAGTATTCCAAGGTTTTCCTAAGTCTGTTTCTGCCATTTATTACCTCTTTCCTAACCTCTTTCTTCATATCCTTCATATGGTTTCTTTATTAGTGCCTGCACTTTCCGTTTCGGTCTATAATGTGCTTCTCCGTAGTATCTCTTTTCTTCTGTTCTTAACGCCTTCCTTTTAAACTTATCAAATATTCTTCTTTGGTTTATTTCTTTCTTTATTTTCTGGTGACCCATACTGGGTCTATCTCATATTGCTTCCCTTACATCAACGTTCTTCTTATAGTCATCTCTTCGCTAATTGATTCCTCCAGCTGTGTCAGATCCCCTATTCTTCTTGTAGGCTCAGCTTACTTTCTGTGTATTCGAGGTAGGCCTTGGTGGAATCCCCCTTTATTTTCAGATATTTAACTTCTTTCATTTCTTTTGCAAAGGTCTTCCATAGGTCATATTCATACTTTGCCTCGTCTCCCTCCATACACTTACGGTTTTTATGCATTTCTTGACTGACTACGACAGAGTCTATAGTAGGCTACTACTCTGATCTCCCCGACCCCAGGTAGTCTCACCTTTGCGGTTGGCAAACTTCAGGTGTTTAGTGTTTACAAGGGATATGTAACAGCACCTGTTGCCATTCACTGGTTTTTCAATCTTTCTTAACTTTGTTCTGTATTTCATTTTTGCAAAGCAAGATTCAAAAAATCAGAGTGAAAATATCGGAATAACTGAGAAAAAGAAAGCTAACAAAGTTGATAAAAAAACCGTATGAGTGTTCAAGTAAACATCTGAAAAAATATGGCAATAGTGCACGACGTCTTAAGTAGCATTACAAAATATCGTCTTCCATCAAACTTGTCATTCGAAGCAAAAAACTATTAGCATTTTCGATAAAAATTACGAAAGGGGAAATTTTTCTTTTCGGCACGACACAAACGAGACATTTCTACTTGGATGAAAGCGAACCGTTTTCTTTTAGCATGAAAGGAAAGATTTCCAATATTCCTAAAGACCGAGTAATGTTTAGGGGTAAAAGAAAACTAGGTTTTCATTACGGGTTAAAATGCTAATGAGTCATATAATCAAAGAAGCGTATTTTACAGCCCGTTACAAATACATAAAGAGACGCCACTTTCTTCAGTAACTGACTAATTAAACAATTAAGTCACAAATGAAAGGGACGTCTTTATAACGTTCCCAATCTTTCCCATTATTCCGAAGTAAGAATTCAAGAAGAAGATTAAAGTATTCTTCTTCTTCTCCTTCTGTCACATCTACGACCAACACTTGTCAGACTTCCGGACGTCCTCCTCCTCGCATTTGGGTTTACTGAAACCGTTAAATGAACCTACATTCTTGTCGTGGAAGAGGCCGATGGCATTGGAAATCAAGTCAAATTAAAGATAATTATTATTAGCTTAATCGTTTCGTTTACTGGACATAACTCCTGTTGCTAGTTGCCCAGATAATGCATGAACTGGTAACGTCTCGTTTGAAGTTTGTGCTATACTATTCCCCCAACTCTCTCTCTCTCTGTTCTAAAGAAGACCTTGGCATAGTGTAAGTTGCAAGTAATCCTTTAAGTTGCAAAATATACTTTACTTATGTTCTGTTATCATTTAAACGAAAATAGATTTCTGTGTGGGTGGCTTCTCCCCAACCACGAAATATGTCATTTGAGAAGTTATGAAATACGGAATTGCCTTATTGGAGAGAGAGAGAGAGAGAGAGAGAGAGAGAGAGAGAGAGAGAGAGAGAGAGAGAGAGAGAGACTCATGGCAAAGATAAAACTATTCCTTTTTACAAAACTGATCCCTTAGACAGAAAAAAGAAAAAAACCTTAGGCCACTATAGGCTTAAATCCCCAGTTAGTTATTTTCGGAATTCCAAATTATCACAACACTTACAAAGACGCTGTAAGAATTGTAGTCGCACCAAAGACGTAGGCCTAAGAGAACGTATAACGAAACATTTGTTGGTAAAAAAATTACCATTTTACCAGATGGGTGTGTGTGCTCCTGTAACGGTGATTAAATAGTACTATGAAAACAGTTTATGAAGATATTATTATTATTTCTCCCCTTGTACCTTGGGAACTGGTACTAGAAACCTTATCTCTTTTCTTCGTACCTCGAAAGAACAGGAAGTTATACCGGCTATCCGCTAAAATGGTTGCCCTTCACGAGGATTACCCGTCATGTGGGTTATACTCGTCGTTTGTGCCACCCGTCGTCAGGGTTATTCTCCGTTAAAGTCGTCTGTGACAAGGGTTAAATTGGTAATCGGTTACCTGTCATAAGCCATTTTGTTGTCTGTCATAAGTGTTACCATTTTGAGAGAGTTATACAGACAAGTAATATACTAAGTTAATATTTAGACTGTGGTAATGTTATTATGTATTCCTATCACAGCATACATGTAAGGATTTAATATATAAAATATTTGAGATTAAATTGCATATCAAGGAACGTAATTGTGATATATTGTATATATATAAAAATCCTGTCATTTCTCGTTTTCACCAGTATCTTACCAGTCTCACTGCTGAGAAATTAAAGATATTTAATTGAAATCTACGCGGTGAATCATGTACCTGGTGGTTAGTCAGCTGTGGTGTCTCAGTTCAAGGTATAGGAGGGAATGTGATAATGGATTTGTCTTACTGAAGAGAGGGTTGATGCACATATATTGAGTTTTAACAAGAGAAATAATATAATTAATAACAATACTTTTGCAAAGAATCATACCCAAACATTGTGTATATAAAACTATTATTATGTTAATAATAAACGTCATACATACATAGTCTTGAATAAAAAATTACGTTACTTAACACTGTAATATGAAAATTCGCATTTTGATATCATTCACGGTCGTCCCTCCTTTGTCACCATTGATTTGTGTTGCTCCTGACGCAAAACAGTTGATAGTTCAGCACCCTGAAGATAATATGCCGAAGCCAAGTCAAGGTTCCTCTCTCCCACGGAGAGTTCCTCTTCTGATGAGAGAGCCCCACCGAATTGCTCGGTGAAAGTTGGTGTCTTTTAGGT